>NC_087064.1:20251317-20295476 GCF_963678635.1 Symsagittifera roscoffensis
CGACTTGTTGGAAAGACAAGAATGCAGTGCGCTCACCAGCAACTTGGAAGGGACAGCCCCTGAATTGTGTCATGGCCAAGAAGCAATATCAGCGTGACACAGCCGAGAAAATCTTCCGAAATCTTGTTAAACCGTTTTGGATCAGGGGTGCAGGGACACCAGGCGATGATGCGCTTCAAGAAACGGAGGCAACGAGAGGATGAAAACGATAGACAAAGTTTCTAGACGACTTGGAAATGCTGAGAAGACGCAGCCAATCGGATGAGTCAAACCGAAGGAATGAACCTGGCAAGTAGCCTCAAAATTCATCAATGGTGTGAAGATTGATGAACTTCGGACAATGCTGGCAACGCATTACACACCCACTATCAACCGATGCGCCAACACCAGAGGAGTTGAGGCTCAAGTCAAAAGAATATCTTTTGTTGAAACCTCCTTCGAGATCTGGATATTATAAGAACAATTATGGCAATTTTAACAACGGACCAGCAAACCAAGGGAACAACTGGTACAAACCAAGGGGTGATATGGACAAGAGACGCATGCCCAACTTACAAACAAGGCATGAAAGCAATAGGCTTTAGCCTCGAGGACGAAGATGCGTCAGAAGTTGACCATGAGGATTTCATGAGAGGAGTAATTGCAAAATTCGGCCCGAGGTGTTTCTTTTGCAACTTGGAAGGTCATTTTAAATCAGATTGTCCACAATTTTGGGATGCAGTGGCAGACATCAAGCATCCAAGGCATGAAGAAGCTTTGTCAGGAGTGAAGGCCAGCAAGGCTCGCCTGTTGAGTGAAGCGGAGGCACGCAGAAAAGACAAACCTCAAGAGCTGGCGACGAAGAAAATGCAAGCGGTGACTGAAGAGACACGTGAACCGGAACCAGTGACCGCGGCGATGACTTCAAGATTGATTATAGGGCAGCCGCGACGGATGCTCTAAATAGAGCACAGCAGGAACTGGTGACGAAAGAGATCGAACAAAAAGTGAAACTCGAACTGGAGAATAAGAAATTACAGGTGCAACTGAATACCTTCGAAGCAACGGAGGTCGAGGAGACTAAAGCACCAAGCAGTTTGAGCATGAAACTTAATGTGATCTCTTTTCAGAGGTTCGGCATGGTGCCACAAGGAAGCAAGATACAGTCGATAATTTCAGTGGCTGGACACCAGGTAATCAGAAATCTGAGTGAACCACCCGAGTTCACTTTGATGCATTTGGACACATATGCAGATTATCTGAGGCAGGTGGAGCCACGCACTGAGTCGAGAGCTGTGCGAGCACTACTAACAACGGGTGGCCCTCGCATGAAGAAACTTCATGGACGCTACCGGGAGGTCTATGGGCCGTATCAAGTGATGCTGAACGTGGATGGAATCAGTATATACACAAGGACTTATGTAACAACAGATGATGACCAGATAGGGCAGATCTATTTGGGTGAGGATGAACTCAAAGTCCGCAGGATAGGCCACGACGCCATGATGGAACAAGATGCAGTACACATTGGGTATGAAGCAGATGTGACCGCACATCTGCTCGACACCAACGGAAAGAAAATCGGAGTCACAGGGCTTCTGGACACAGGAGCGGTAGTGAGTGTGATGCCGATAAAAACATGGGAAAGAATGGGCTTCGCGAGGGAAGATCTAATTCCAACGAATCTCCGACTGGCCGCCGCCAATCGAGGAGCGATTTACGTAGCCGGGAGAACACCAATAACGGTTCTCCACATGCGAGGACGGGATCTTTGGATGAGCTTCCTGGTGGTAGAGAATTTGGACGACGCCGACCAATTCATCTTGGGCAGAGATTTCGTAAGGAATTTTGACGTGATGATTGACTTGAACAACGGTCTGATACGGATTAGAAACCCGGACCGGAAGTATGTTAAGAAACCAATTAATAGAATAATAACAGACAAAAACAAGGTACCAATTTTTTTAGATAGGAAAGTAAAACTACAGCCAGGACAAGCTGTGATGGTAATTTTTAGAATGAGGAATTTGAATTCGTTAAGTGATAGTAAACAGGTTTGCTTAGTACCGAATCCAAATAGTCAGAGTTCGGTGATTTTAGGCCGGAGCTTCTCGGTAACGCGAAACGGACTGTGTGTCAGTGTGTTATTGAACACACTGGACACCACGTTTTCAATCCAGCGTGGAAAGAAGCTTGGTTACGCTTTGCCGATGAGGACCGACTATGAGGAGACCCAAAACTTGAAGAAACATAGTGTGAACGACTGTCCTTTACATGCCAATAAAGATAAAATTTTAAAGAGGATTAATGAATTAAAATCTAGTCATAAGTTGTTTTCAATGAAATTCGAAACGGACGACGGCTTATCGATCTGCTCGAGTTTTCCGGAACGCCCCTCGTCATATGAACTAGAATCTGACAAACCAGTTTTTCCAGAGATAGAACATGTAAAAGGGAAAATAGGTGAGGGAGATTTCGAAAAATTGCGGGACGTTTTAAACCGGAACGCAGATGTATTTTCAAAACATAAAGCGGATATCGGTTGCTGTAACTTCGTCGAACACGAAATTGAACTGGAAGAAGGTGCCGTTCCGCACAGAGAAGGCGCAAGACGAATGACGCCACACAAGTCGGAAGCGTGCCGAGCGGAAATAGAAATATTGCTTGAATACGACATGATAGAACCCTCGAAATCGCCATGGACTTGCGGGGTAGTAATGGCGAAAAAGAAAGGGGGACAGCTTAGGTTTTGATGCGACGTTCGTTACTTGAACGCGGTAACGATAAAGGATGCGTACCCGATACCGCGAAGAGACGAGAGCCTCTCTAAGCTTGGTGATGCCAAGTTCTTCACCACATTGGACTTGGGTTCTGCCTTCTGGCAGGTCCCTCTGCGGAAGAAAGACAGAGAGAAAACCGGATTCGCGTGCGAGTTGGGATTGTACCAGTGGAAGAGGATGCCCTTCGGCTTGTGCAATGCAACGGCCACTTTTCAAAGACTGATGGCTCAGGCTTCGACCAGAGTGACCAAGAAGTACGGGAATCTCGTGATGTGTTACGTGGATGACGTGGTCATAGCGACACTGAAACTGGAAGACCACATTGATAGGCTCGATGAGGTCTTTGGATGTATGAAAAGAGCAGGCTTGAAATGCAAACAATCAAAATGTGAAATCCTTAGGGGTTCGATCAAGTACCTGGGAAGAATAGTGGACAGGCATGGTGTGAGGCCAGATCTCGAAGCAGTAGAGGCTGTGTTGACAAGAAAGGCTCCGAGAACGGACACACAGCTAATGAGCTTCCTAGGGTTTGCCAATTATTACCGGGAGTTCATAAAAGGATATGCGGACAAGGTGTATCCGATGCAGAAACTGATGCGCAACAAAGGGAAAAAATTCGAATGGAACGACGAAGCAGAAGTTGCCTTTGAGAACATAAAGCGGGAACTGTGCGAAGTGCCAGTGCAAGGCATGCCTACAGAAAAGGGCATGTATGTTCTTGACACAGACTCATCGGTAGTAGCCATCTCAGGAAAATTGCATCAGGAGCAAGAATGGAACGGAAGAACGGTTCTCTGTCCCATTGCATACGGCAGCAAGGTCTTGAGTGACACTGAGATGAAACATGGCGCACCAAAAGCAGAAATGTTTGCAGTAGTCACATTTGCGGAAAAATACCGCGCATAATTGGGGAGCGCTCCCTTTAAGTTACGCGTAGACAACAGAGCGTTATCCTGGTTGAAGACCTACTCGATGGATCAGAGTTATATTGGTAGATGGATAGTAAGATTGGATGGCTACCATATGATAATCGAGCATAGGATGCGTGATAAACACCAGAATGCTGACAGCCTCAGTAAGAAAACTGAGTTCTTTGAAAGATTGGAGCAGAAGCAAGCCAATCAAGCAGAAATAAAGGAGGGATTCTCGTTTCTAGACAAAGAACCTTATGAAGCGCTTCCTTTAACGAGATGGTTAGATAAGTCTGGACATCCAATTCCGGGGTATCCCGAGTTACCTGTCGAAAAAGCAGCCGAGATTAAAAAATCCTATACAAAAGGGACCCGGTGCCCTTGGATCTGTTGCTGCGCTCAAACCTGGTCCAGCAGGAACTCTCTCGCATGAACATAAACAGCCTCTCATTATTGGATAAAACGGTGCAGGTCACACCGTAAGTGATGCGGATGCTGGGTGGATTGTTGGAAAGAGAAGTGACCAGAGATGACCCCGAGTGGACAGCAGCAGTGGCTTCACTAACAACCAGGGAGAAGGTGAAGATCATACCGTCCAGACGACAACACGAAGAGAACGAGAGGGATTGTAGGACAATAGTTCAGCAACTGGTATCCTCAATACCACACGAGGTTTTAACCAGTACTTCTTACGGACGGAAAGAACAGGGAAGCAGTACGCGAAGGAAAACCGTTACCTTTGTGGACCAGGATTGAGAAGGTGAGAAGGTAGAACAAAACCTGCTGCAAGATTGTTTGTCCGTGGAGACGAAAGATGAGAAGAGCCAGCGAGCACAAGATCAACACCCGGGACAAGGAAGTTTGTCCGGGGAGTCTGAGATAGATGAAAAAGTTCCTGATGAGAAACAGGACCTGGGGAACAAGGTTTTGTCCGGGGAGTTCAGATGGATGCGAAGAAGGCACAGAAATGATCTGGAGGAGCGTGACGACTCCATCACAACCTCTTCAATAGATGAAAATTCCCGAAACTCAGGAATTGACACCTATTCAGAAAGGAGCTCGAGCTCGGGATCAGAACTGTCCGACCTAGCGATCCACACACTACTAGTGGAAACTCGTGCAAGGGATCTGGACAGAGAGGTGTACCAGGATCCTGACAGTGATCGCTACCTTATACCAAGCGAAAGAGTCTTCGACAACGCAGCGGATGATTTAGAGACAATAGCGGTATCCAAACGGTCGATAAGTCTGTTGCCACAAAAAGAGGTAGTCAGGACTGAGCTTCAGCCGTTCAAGCAAGAAACACGGCCGCTGGCGAAGATTTGGTTCGTTAAGATGGAAGAAGACACACACCAGCCCAATGAGCTGAATAGTCAGATGAGGGTCATGAAGACGTACTTGAAGGCGAGATACAGACTCTCGCATCTTCTGAGGGCGCAGAGAAATGATCGCATGACAAGCAACCTGAAAAGGTGGATCGAGAATGGTTCTCCGGATAAAGGGGACCTCGAGGAAGATAGTTATCGTATCCTGAGACAGTACTTCATGCAGAAGGAAGGGAGGTTATATTTGAACAAGGACGGGATTGTGGCTTGCAAAAGAAGAGAAGAAGACAGAGTCCTATACAAGTATAACGCGATAGTGCTGCCGCAACTCTATCAGACAGAACTACTATTCACGTCGCATTATCAGATGGGCCGTCAGGGGATCGACAAGGTATATCAGAGGATCCTGAAGCGCTTCGAGTGGCCTGGAATGAAAAAGGCATGCGAGAAGTGGGTAACAGCATGTCTGTCATGCCAACAGGTCAAGGATCCAAGGAAGTTGCGATTTCCTTTACAATCGATCGAGTCGTCTTAATTCAACGAGGTGGTGCAGATAGATCACCAGAAGATATGCATGACAGACAGTGGTTATAATCAGGTGTTGGTCATGATAGATCACGAAGTATGCAGAGGCCGTGCCCTGCATAACTGCCTCGGCGGAAGAGACATGCGACCACCTGATCAATACGTGGATAGCGAGACATGGTTGTCCGATGACGTTTCAATCAGATAATGGAACAGCTTTCGTAGGAGAGACGCTCACAGGTTGCTCAGGCTCACTCCACGACATACCACCCCCAGACAAATGGCTTAGTGGAAAGACAGAATAGGACGTTAGTGTCGATGCTGAGAGTATATTGTTCCAGGTACATGACCGATTGGGACAGATACCTTCCACAGGTGATGGGAGTCTATAACAGCACGCAACACTCCACCACTGGAGTTAGTCCACACATGATGCTAACTGGACATAAAAAGTCTTTACCCTTAACCTTTTTCTACCCGGAGTATGAGGGAAAGAAACGTCTCCACAGGTCTATGTGAGGGATGTGATCAGACGTCAACAGGAGTTGAACGATTTATGCAGACAAAATACTCAGCAAGCACAGGCAAGGCAGAGGAAAAAATTCGACAAGAAAGCAGCTGGTGCAAAAGCTTACAAGGTGGGAGATTACGTATGGGTATTTCAGAACGTTATACCACCGAAAGGAACAAAAAAGCTCCTAAAAAAGTGGAGGGGACCCTTCATGATCACGGAAGTGCATCAAGAGGGACACTTTTATAGACTGGGTACTGGCCGAGCCGCCCACTACGAGAACATTAAGCCACACAATCCATCGACAGAAGACTGGTGTATACCTGCAGACATGGAAGAAGGGGATTATCTAATGATGGATCCTGCTTGTGAGGTCAACGAGAAGGGTACAAGGGAGAAGAACGATGAAAACGAAGTCGTGGAGGAAGGAATGGATACACCGCTGGACCTGGGTCCAAACGAGGTGATCGAAGAAGACGATGAAACCTTACCCTACGCAGAGGAGGATTGGCAGGATCCCGAACAGATGGAGGTTCCCAAGAATTTGGAACCGGATCTCCCGTTCACGGTGCAGACTCGTCAGAGTGACGGGACAAGACTCAGAAAGAAATATAATCCTTATGGTGACGACTTTGTTGTGGACAGGATAGATCTGAAAAAGATAGTGGAAGAAATGGTGAGTCTAGAAGGCATAACATTCTCACAAGACATCGACATAGTAGATGATTACCACCAGGAATGGATCGAGGACAGGTCGAAACCCGAAGTAGAATTCGACGAGGACCAATTGGAGACCTACGAAGAAGATCTCACAAATCTGCGAGTCTTGGAGTGGCTGAACGAAATGACATCAGACCCTAAAGAGACCAGCATCACGATTCAAGACGTAGAGGAAATGGGTCTAGAGGAAATAACTGTGTCACAAGACATTGACATAGTCGATGATCACGACGATGAGTGGGTTGACGACTGGTCGAAACCCGAGGTAGAATTCGACGACGAGCAACAGCAGTCATATGAACAAGACTTGACGGACCTGCGTGTCTTAGAGTGGCTGAATGAAACGACCTCGGATCCTGAGGAGACCAGCGTCACGATTCAAGACGTAGATCGTGAAAGCATGAAATACATCAAGAACGAACGAGATGATTCTTCCTGGGCTGCCCAGGAAGGACAACTACTCATTCCAGCTTCTAACCTCGACTTGATATCCGGTATGCGATCGACGGGGACGTCGATGAATAATTTTGTCCGGGGAGTGGGGGTAGGACTTACCCACACTGAAAACTTGATAATAACAAAATTAAGAATAGCAAGAGAGACAGGAGACTTAGAAGCAGAAACAGGCAAAGAACCTAAGAAACCTGACATAGGGAGGGTAGTTGAGTCATAATTTAACTTACCAAAAGAATACTCAAGTAACATAATACTAACAAACAGTGATTTTATACTCACAAATAGAACATGTGCGATAGCAATCACAGCAGACATGAGTTTTAGGACAGCGTTAGCGGCAGATTTTAAGAGAGAATATAAAAACATAGAGTTCCTAAGGAAGCAACGACCAGGAGTAGGGGGCGTAGCAGCCTTACCTCCGGCGGCGTCACAAATACCGGGAAAATACCTATGCTTCTTGGTGACGAGGGCGACGGAGAAGCAGCACGTGGACCCAGAGAGCCTAGTCTTATCCTTGACGAGGTTGAGAGACTTCCTCGTGGAAATGGACGTGAAGGAGCTCTCGCTTCCAGTGTACGATCCAAACAGAGGACGACTGCATCCTCGGGAATTGTACGCGCTTGTACACGTGATATTCTCTGATTTTAGTATACAAGTATATTTACATAAGAAATATTACTTAAGTAAAGGCTGAGTGACGTGCGAGAGGGTGTTAGGCTAACGACTAAGTTGTGTGTAAAGTGTGATATGTGTGATTATGTGTGTTGTGTTATGTTATGTGTTATGTTATTAAGATCCTGGGTAAGAAGGGGTTAGTGACCATGAACAACTGAATGACGATCTTAGCAATAGATCCAAAGTTTGGACTGTCCAATCTTAGGTCGAATTCCAAAATTTTAGAGACCGATTGATTTTAATAAATTTTAGGATAAAAATCTTTTTATCTGAACTGTCTTTAAATAAATTTTAACGATATCTGTTAAGGTGAAACTGACAAGTGTGATATTCGTGACTTCTTTTCCAAATCCTGATTGATCATTTAATTGCTCACTTGAGTCAAAACCTTCAAATCAAATCAAATCAAATCGAATCTGAAGAACAGAATGGATAATTTCAACTTGGATGAATTGATGGACATGGCAGAGGCATATGTAGGACCGATGATAGATGCAATCTATCGTCGGCTGATAGATCGAGACTTTGCTCTGGAGGACCCAGAGGTAGTCATGTTGCTGACCGCCCTGATTAATATCTTGGGACATGACAACCGTGGAGACCGCCCCACGGAAGTTCTGTTGATGGCAGCATATGGAGAGAGGGGAGTGCTAGACCTCCCGAGCATGAGAGTGATGAGGTGGAGAAACGGGGCTCTCTCAGTGACTGGCGAATGAGCCTGGATTGGGAAGTTCTAGGACTTAACAACCAGGTGAAATGCCTATGCCCTCCAAGCCCAAACCTGGGCTGACGAGAATGCATCAGGAGATGAACAGCGAGGCTGCCTCGTCTGGTTCACCACTGAGAGCAGCTGTGCCACCAAAGAGGGCGAAACAGAACAGAAGGTTCAGACAAACCAAACCATGATGCAAGATCTTGATGGGATAAAGGACGAGCTGGAAAGAACGAAAAAGGAGCTGGACGAGGTGACTAAGACCATGCTCAATGCGGAGGACGATAGAGACATGTGGAAAAGATTGTTCGAAGACTGCAACAAAAAGCAGGGTCAAAAAATTGAGCGCTTGAGGCAGGACTACAAGGAGCGATCGGAACGGATGGCCTTGACAACGGCTGTGGAGAAGGTGATACCTGCAAAGAGTATTCCTCGTGGGCAGTCCCCGATGGAGTTCTTGACGCCTCGAGAAATGAGTCAGACAACGGAGACACGACTCGCGACAGCAACAGATCGAGTGACAATCCCGGACCCTAGTGACACCTTGGGTGACCCCGTCGTGGAACAAACGGTGAGGAAGCTGATAGAGACAGCTGGACGACTGGTCGCCAACAAGAAAACGCCAGGTTCCGAGGTGACTGCACCCTATGGAACGATCGATGACACGGGCAGAGTACGACTCTCCCAGACCGTGATCAGACAGGGAATAAGCGACGTGACGCCACTAATTGGGAGCTCTAAGGCCCCAGAAAGAAGAATACAGAAGATGCCAGCGAAAAAAGTGTCACGTGTAATAGACATACAAAAGAACAATCAATTGAAATATAACTTCACGGGAGTTCCGGAGACAGATCCGAGAGCTTGCTTCAATCGAGCGACTTGGAACCCGGCAGTAAACCTGCAACAACTGCCACTGCAGACATCACATCTGATACTGGGAGACAGCTTGGTCAGAGTACTATCGAATTTGAGGCCCTCTTGGGTCACCACGGTGATGGCCTTCGAAGGAGCGACTACAGCCCAGTTATATCGGATGGTGGAACTAATGAATCCAGGGAGGATTCCCAGTGTGATGATCCAGGTTGGAACGAACAACATCTCGAGAAGTTCGGATGAGGAGGAAGCACTGGGAATCGATGATGGTGTGCTTGTTAACTACTCTCTGGCAGAAGTTCAACTGCGCGGTACTGACCGTTTTCACTGTGCCTATGAATGCAAGAAGCTTGACAGCGGCAGGAAGAAAGCACAACGAAGGAGTCGTCAGGTGGAATAACATCTTGGGGAATGTCGCAAGTCGGAACGCCGGAAGAATGATCCTCATGGACATCGAACATGAGTTAAGAGTGATGTATCAGGCCAGGCTGACCACAGACGGCATCCACTTCGATAGTATAGAAGGACAGGCTTGGTTGAACAGAGTCTTCCAGGAGCGATTGGATGAGTTGGAGGTAGAACTTTTTGACACAGGAGTGCTGAGGGAAGAAGGAGCATCGAGTGAAACGGTGATTACCACCTTTGTGCCCCTAACCTGGAAACACGCTTGGGGACGGTCCCGACCGTCACACATTATAGACAGCAGAGTTCCAGCGAACCAGGTCAAAGGACGGATGTTCAAAATCGATTGGGAGATGCACCGGTAAGGAGGACCATTCATCCTCGGAGAAGACTAGGAACTGTTAATCTAATCGAAGAGACAGCCAGCACGTCTAGATCGGACGCGAGATCGGAGACGACAAGTACCAGTCGAGAGGAGAGACGCCCGGGCAGAGGCTCGTTGATGTGGTCAAGGCCCATACCATCTCCCTGGCATGTATACAAAGATGAACTAATGAAGCTGGATCGCTGGATCTCCAGAGGGTGAGCTTCATCGAGGATGCAAGGAGGATGCTGAATGGAGCGTGGCTATCCGTCAGCAGACTCTACTCGATAACAGGCGTGGACTGGTTGATAGCCGCCAGCATAAATTTCAGTTCCACGACGGCCTTGAGATTTGCTGACCTAGAGGGACTGCCCTCTAATAACACAATGGGACCAGTGAATGCAAGATCATTGCAGGACGTGAGGTTAAATCATGATGAGGGGAACCGAGAAGAGAGACCGGGAAGATTCCTGACAACGAGGGCGCCGATTGGACAACATGTGAAAATGTTCAGGCAGGTGGCGACACCCCCGAGTCATGTTAAAGATAGAACATACCCGAAGCTAGTGAGTCAAGATGGTGATGTCCAAAGATACGGCGGATTGAAAGCGATAAAGAAGGATGAGACCATCTTCACCGCCTATGACAAAGCAGAAGTAAGGAAGGCCAAGATCATGATAGTAGCGAATTCAGAGTTCGTGTATACTTCCAAGTCTCTGTTTTGGCCGGACGTCATAATGTTGGCAGCGGTCGATCTGGACCTACTGCAATCGGTATCTCTGGCCATAGGGGTACAAAGACAGACGGACATGAACCCAATTACGATCATGTTTGCTGGCATCAATGACCATCTACACAGTAGAGGTTTTCTGAGCAGACTCAGAGATCCTACAACGGCAGAGAATGCTGTGTGGCCAGCGATAAAAGATATCCTTGAGTCGATGGGTGAAGTGGTGGATGCGACGAAGGAGGGGTCGTTCACCAAGGTGACACCGAGAGTGGTATTCGCGTTGTCTCCGGGGTATGCATATCTCCCGGATGGACTAAAATTCGTGTATGCGATCGTGACCTTGCTTTCGGAAGGGAAATATGACGTGATCATATCAGCCCAAAATTGCATGATAGAGATGGAGAACCTGAGGCCACTCAGGGCTGAACTACCTGCAGTGTGGTCAGATATCTCGAACGCGATGAGAGGATTCAAGGACCATGCGCTGCACATTTTAGTGTTGGACGAGGTGCTGGATTGGAACTGTCCAATTTCAGTCGACAGCTCAAACTGAAACCGGGAATAGACGACGACCATCGAGTGGTCGTAGCGATGTCCAACGACTTATGGTTCCGAGCAATGGAAGTGACAGGTGAAAACACGAGAAGGAAAATTTCCCAAGAGACTAGAGCTCATTTGGAGGCGATGGTTTTGAGAACCAAACCGAAAGCCAATCAGTGGCTACACCTAAGTCCTCGAGCAGCGGCATTGGGTGCAGATGCTTTTGAGCAAGGCGCTGTGATGATCATGAAGATCCATACCTACTTGTTAAAGGAGGTGAACCTGGCGGAAAATGCTGGAGAAAAGACCGCTGAATTTGTGAACAGAATGTGTCAGATCACCCTGGAAACCTTCTGGACCCAGGAAGTGAAGGAACAAGAAGGCTTTGAACGGACGGACAGCATGCTGGAAGGATTGGGAGCCGGATGGACCGCGTCCTTCATGGCAAAAGTCTACCCGAAAAACTCTCATTTCTTGATAAAGGAATTCCTCCAAGCAGTAGTGGAAGTGTCAATAGTGGAACTACTAGCCTTGTTCGTGACGTTTGGAGCTGAGAGTTTCGTCAAAGGACCGGCGATGCTGCTCACCGAAGGAATCCAGAACCTGCGGTTAGATGGGCTTCTAACACTGATTGCGATTACCCACGGAAACTTGGGAGGACTAATGAAATTGACACGTTGTCCAGAGCAGATGAGAGAGAGAGTGAGGAACTTGGATATGAAGAAATCCACGGACTCGTGGAACAAGATAAGAGACCTGAGACACACTCTTATCCAATATATCTTACAACAAAATCGCTTTGGAACGGGAGAAGACGAGACTATCGAAAGAGAAGAAGATGTTAGACGACATGTTGGGGGCATGCCTCTGTTAACCGATCTGAGCTTGGCTATGAGAACCGATCCCTTAGCATTGATCAGAGAAGCCACGGAGTTTTTGACAGTGATATATGGACCAGCAGTCACGTTTGCGTTCCCTGACGTTCAGGTGGAGGCGTATAGGAGGTCGGTGCTGCACCTGAACCTCATATCAGCAGTGGACGGTAGTGCACTGAACTGGTGTGAGCAACACACATTGCGGGAGCTCATGAGTGAAGATCTGTTATTTGCGAAAATATCAGAGCCAGAGATGACAGTCATCAACTTTGACGATCACTTCCGTGATCGCATGGTAGAAGTAGAAAGAGGACACATCGAGGTGTTTCCGAAGCTTTGGAATCTGAGACCCTATGATAAAACAAATGGTGAGATAACCAGAGTGCCTCGTCTCGTTGCAGCATATCACAAGGTGAGAGAAGAGACGAAGGATTGGGGGTGATTACGAGAAGCTGCCGGAAGAAATCCCCGAATTCCCTCTGATAAGAAGGATGTTGCTCGGAGCAGTCTCTGTGGTACAAACTCCTAGGTTGAGAGCATTTGAAACCAATGAAAGGAGAATAGGAAATTTCGTGGGAACGATGGATCCATACTTTGTAGGGAGAAATGCCGCCATGTTACAGTACACACTATTTGCATATACAGATTAAGCGACGAGAAGGCGAATAAGCAACGCCGCGACTCCCAAGCCTGGAAGATTTGACGAGGAATGGGCGGGATTAGGCTTAGCTCCTATGAAGATGAGAGGCAGGACCGAACTGCCTGAGGCCTCCTTGATCCTGACTAGTGTGAAACCGGAATTGAAAGTAGGAGGAACACTACAGGCGATAACCTTCCTAGCACCCTTCGGCTGCGAGGAAATCAAAGTGGTCCATGGAGAAGAGGAAGATAGATCGGCCGGTACATTGATCATACCGAAGTTTCCGGAAGGAACCGACAATGATAAGCAAGATGATAAGCTCAAAGAAGGATATGTCAGAAGGAGATGACAGACAGGGATGAAGCCGTCAAACCGAAAAACCCATGCAACAAGATGCAAGTCAAGCTGGTGGGGATGACGACAGGGCATCGACAGGAGGAGTATCCAGCCTGGATTTCAATATCTTCAGTGATTTTGAGAACAACGCGGATACGTTGGAGACGACTGAGCCAGCGGATGAAGGCGTTTCGACACTGGAGCCTCCGTCAGCCTTTACAGAGATGAAACGGAATTTGCCGGAGAGCAGCGCTCCTGGCAATTCAAGAAATAACCAACAAAGAATCCTCATGGAATCGCCTAGAAGAAGAACAATAGAGGGCTCAGCCAGAGTACCTTTCTTGGGAACGTTGCCCGAAGAGGAGTGGGAAGTACATCACCGAGACCATGAGAATAGGACGGGATCTAAATTGGACAGAGTGGCGTTCATGGAAGAAATTTGGACAGTAGTCCAGAGCTATGGGACCCAGTTCATTTTGAAAACAGGTCTCAACCGACCGTTGATGCGGGAAGTCCTTGACAAGCTTGATGAGTGTGAAGGGAGATTGAGTGAGTTGTTGATTGACTCAGCCACTGATGAAAGTGAAGCAAACTCTCCCATCAAGATGACACCGCAGGACGATAAAGGAGAGGTGGTGTATCTGTCAAAAACCGATAAAGGAACGATGCGGTCGAAATTGGTGATTGATAAGATCAACGAGATGAAAATGAAGCTAGGCAGTAGAGTGATGCCGAGGAGAGTAGGAAAGACGACGGTGGATTCGGAGATATCGATGAAAGCTGTCAATTCAGCGAAACGAAAGCGAGTCGAAGAAGCGATGGATTTGGGACAAGGTGATTATCAATTACTTGGCACGAACAGAATGTTGACCGATGTAGCGATGGTGCCACCCATTCTCATGGCAGGGATAAAGTCAACAGGTTACAAATGCAGAAGGAGTGACCGCACTCTGACTGGAGCAAACTTAGAAATGGAAATACTCAGCCAATGTGGAGAGAGCACAGTGAAAGACTTTAAGCCATCTCCCATGAATCACGGAAAGGTATGTGTCGCAGGACAACTAGTACCAGTGGAATATAACCGACTAACAGTGTCGGAGACTGTGTCGATAGATGAACCCACCGGTGGATACATGGAGATGTTAGAATACCGAAACTCGGCTAGAGGGTATGTGATGGCCCTGGAAGACGAAAAGGCCATGGAAGGTTATCTGGAGACGATGTTGCGAGGCACCACCCTCAAGCAGAAGGCGTACGGGACTTTAGCGTGGTCTGAGATACAGGCAGAAACGATGGAGCAGTTGGTGAGCCTTCCATGGAAAGCAGTGGTGTTAAGGTACTTCGAAGACGAGATGAGGACTGCGCCAAGAATACACGCTCTCATGGCAGTACCTTACGTGAGAACCGAGTTACAACTGAGGTTTGCCTGGTGCATGATGGGACTGACTCGCGAAGAATAGGATTCAGAAGAAAGGAAGAGGTCAAAAGAAGAGAACGTTTTCCTTATGACGAACCTAAGGGATCTGATAATCCAAGAGGGAGCAGCAGTAGCGTGGCGAAGCGGAGAGACGCTCTCTGTTTCATTCGACTCATGATAGAACAGATTTCAGTACCTGCACTGAACACCTGTGTCAAGATGCTGAAGGAGGGCGATGAGCGAGCGAAAGCCTTACTCTTGCTAGCACTGCTGGATATGCAGCAAAGTAAAACGATGAGGGTGAACATGAAAGAACCCGAGGAGTTAGAGCCCATGAGAAAGAAAGACGAAATCAGGAGATTTTCAAACAAGGAGCTGAGACTCACTAAAGAGTCTATGAGGGCACTGCCGAAGACTGGGTCAAAACTGGTAGCTGTCTGGCGGAAGTCTGTGGACTGGAAGGTCACGTTTGTGGAGGTCTGGACTGCGTAAAGACCATAGAGACACAACACAAGCAATTGACGATATTGTTTGGGAATGTCGTGATGAAAGCAAGAACGGAAACGGAACTGATCGCAGATTGCCATGGAGGAACCGAGGTGAATCTAGTGACTGCACTAGGATTCTACAGCATGTTTGGTTCTCTAGAGTCACTATTGAATCTAGAACAGAAACATGAGATGGTCACTGCCATCAGTGTAGAAGTATTCACAGGAGTTCTGCAAACCGAGCAGAAACACATAGGAAAATGGAGGGAAGCGATCGAGGCGGAAATGAACATCAGACACTGTGAGACTTATTGTAGACCACCAGGAGCACGATATTTGGTGGGCTCGACATTGGCTCCAATGTGCAAGAGCAGATACCCGGTGCATTTCGTAGCTCTGGATGTAAAAAGTACGAGAACGATCGTGGATCAAGCCTTCTCAGTGCCAAAGTGTGTGAGACTAACGAGAATGTCCAAAAAATCATACGAGTTGCTATGTAAGATGTTCTCAGCGGTCTCAGAGAGAACAAAGGAGGAGTTGGAATCGATACTGGGAAGGAATTTCATGGGATACGTGAGTGGGAACTTCAGTGACTTTGAAAGACAGAAACAGAGAGGATCAAATGTAATAGATTACAATGCAGTAGACGAGAATGATGAAGTCCACCGAGTGATGATGGAAGTGGAACCATTACTGGAAGCTTCGGGAAAACGTAATTGGAGAGCATCATGTTGACGCATGAGGAGTTTCCCTGCCACTGCTTGCTGCAGACCTGGTGGTATCCCAAGCGTAGTAATCTGGCTTTGATCTGGGACTCTGGAGAGCTGCTCTCCATGGGTTTACCAGACTCATCACAGCCCATAACAATAGTGATAGTGGGAGTTATGATGGCGATACGATGGCTGGAAGCTCACGTAAGAGAGAACAATAGACAGGAAGCGCCAACGAGAGAACAGTTGCGGAAATTGGATTGTCTGAAAGATTTAGATCTTTTTGAGACAATGTGCAAGATTCTAAACATTCCGATGGAAGTGAAGAAGATATGGGCAAGAAGACGGTTGATGCCATGGTTTAGAGCTAACATGACTGCATGGTTGTACGAATATGCTAAGAAGCATATGTCGAAGCACGGCAGAGTGTACAGTGAATATCAGCTGGACATTGGAGCAGGAGCTTTCAAGCGAGCTTTCGTGACTCATCGGAATGCAGTGACCACCGCTGTAAAGAGAATTTCCAGGACGAGTGAACGTAGTGGAAAGGAGAAGGAAGAGATGTTGAAGGAAGATTTGGAGAGAAACGTGACGTTGTGTCTCCACAACAGCTTGTGCCGAAACAGAGAATCTAACGTGGATCCCCTACCTTGTTGCAAACAAGAGGGTAGAAGAGCAGAAGTGTTGGAGGACTGCTTCCAACAGCGTCAGGATAGCTAACGATGTGTTGCAAGACACAGAAACTGAAAGTGCAGAGTCAGTGTCACAGGAGGAAGAGATGGAACATTGACAAACGGTCGAAAGAACAAGAAGCAAAAAGAGAGAAAATTAGAAAAATTTAGAAGTTTTAGAACTTCTAAACGATGAAAAAGAAGAAAACAAAGGAGTGACGAAGAAGAAGAAATTAAAACTCAGAATTGTTTTATGTGTGTGAAAAAACTCAAGTGAGAAACCAAGCAACCAAGTTGTAATTGAAAACTAAAACATTTAGTTGATCTTTGAACATTAAAGAATTTGTTGCATTTATAAATTTGCATTTTGATTTTAGTTAGTGGCTTTAGAGACACTTACTTACTATTTATTTAGAAAGGCTTGAGTAAAAGAGTGTATTTAAATATTCCAGCCTTCATGACTGTTTTTAATCAACTAGGAGAACTGATCACTTTTTGGTGATATGAAAGGCTTGGATAATCTCTCGAAGAGGGAGATTGTTTCATTGTTCTTTCTAACCACAGAGTTTCTTAGTTTTAATATTCAGGACAAAATCAAGCAAGATTTCCGAAGGGAAGGAGCAGAGTAGGATAATTTTAGCTTGTTGGTTGGCAGGACTGTCCTACAAACCAACGTCTTTTTAAAAATCTAGGAGAAGAAGTTTTTAGTCAGTACATGGACATTGGAAGTCAAAAAAGATGTTTTTATCTTAGGTCATATCCTCAAGGTGCAGATTAATGAAAGAATTTGAAGGCTATAGTGATGTAGTATGATGCCATTTATATTCTGCAGTGAGTCGATATGACGCGGATAAAAGTAATTTCGTGCATTTTGTAAATTCTGTTTGATGACACTGTACCGATTTTACGAACATTGCGAGATTCAAGGAGGACATTGACTGGACTGTCCGGGGAGTCTGTGACATTCGACCAGAATAAACCAAAATGCAGATTCAACAGATTCGGAATTTTAGCAGCGAACCTTCCGAAATGACGGTTTTAAGTGATTAACAATGTTATTGTGACGATTAGTGAAACGGTGAAGGGCAAGATATCCTGGTATTTTGGAATTTTAAAAATTCGAAGTATGACTTCTTATTTCTGAGAAATGTCACAACGGCCATTTTGTTAGAAAACCGAAGAAAAACACAACAACGATAGTTGCGATAGCAATTACAACGGAAATTGTGATTGAGAAGCAACAACAGATTGCAGGAACAGCAGAGACCGTTCCGAGTTGCAATTATTGTGTCGCTACAATAGTTGCAAGGCCGTTGCGAACAACGGTGAAGGGTGGAAGACAGCCTTCCGAAAGGAAGATAAGAGCCTTATTTCCCCGGATTCAGGAATCCGGAGGGGTCTCGGGACTGGAACTTTTATTAACTTATACAAACTATTAGCTTCCCTTTATGTCCTGAGTTGAGATTAATTAACATCTGAATTCATTCTACTAACATGAGAAGCTAGGAGTTGGGGCGAAAGGGTTGATCCATCTTCGATGGAGATGATGATTTTTATCTACTGAACAAAAACAATAATAATTTAATAAAAAGTAGTGGCCCTGATTTTAGGAGTGATCTCGTGGTCTGGAGATACTGAGACCCAGCCATGAGCTCACTATTTCTGCATGTAATCTAGTTAATTTGAGTGTTTTGACCGAAGCCGAAAGCAGTAACGTTTTTGTCGACCCGATGTTAGAAAGACCACCGAAAGTACTGGCTTGGTGGAGACGGTTAAAAGCATGTAAAGCTTTGTTTAGACGTTGGCTAGTCGTCTTAGGACTTAGTTTTATTTTCCGTCGATATGTATCTTCCGGGCGAATGTTACACCTGCTCTGGGTTCCTCAGTGCATATGCTTAGGTTCTTACAAAGCTTGCCCCAAAAAATTTGTGCTGGGGCCGGCCGCGCCCTGAATTTCAAAAGCTAGCGGTTGAAAAAGATATTCATCATTTACAAGATCTTCATTCTTGTCAATTTTTTGCTCTTCCGCTTCAGCGGCAGCCGTACCAGGGTTACAAACAGACCCGGCATTAATCCTACATGGAGCTAAGGAGTCTACTACCGTTACACCCACAAGAGCTGCTTACCAACAGCCCATGGAACGAGCGTCAAACCGTTTCGTCGCTTCTGATCGGTCCTGTAGAGGTGTCGTGGTTCTAAAACAGACGGAATGTGAGTGGAGGATAAACTCTGCTGTATAAGGGCATTCAGGTTTGAATGCCTAAATAATCTCCCTGCACTTTTGAGGCAAGAAAGAACATGCCAACCATCCTCGGTAACGTCTTTTCCGCACACGCATTTATGCCGTTCGCATATTTTTGAGCCCAATCGATGTCCTATCGCAATTCTGAGTTGTTGGTTTGACAGTTTTAACCTTAAATTTTTGCACGGGATGACGTTCAACCATCGGGAGCCAAATCTATCTTGAAACGCGTTGAATTTTTTTACGTCCGTTAGTTCGAGTCGTAAAATCAAGTCTGCAATTTCGCTGTCAAAAATTGGCTCCGTCCAATTTTTTTGGATTTCATTTTCCGTAACCATTTCAGTTTTTCCAAGTTCAAACCACCTTTTAAGCGCATCATCATAAGTCCCATCCACATGCTCCAAACCAAAGACTTCGCTCAACGCATCTTTCGCTCCTACTGCTGGGGCTAAGAAGGCGGGTAAAGCGAGTAGACGAGCGGAAGAAACGCCCAAGCCACCTTTGGCTGCCGCGAGAACTGCTTGTAAAAACTGGTTATCATCCATTTTCACGTTAGTGACCTTGCATAACGAATTTCTTAGTAATTTGTCGTAGCGTTCCAAAAAATCATTTTGCAAAAAACAAGGGCTCGTACGCAAAAAAAATATAAGAGTTTTGGCATGCTAAAGCAAATTTTCAGGAAGTAAAAACCTTAATGGGCGTCTAGTTTGTCAATGACATCCGAGATTTTTTCAAGCGCCTTAATTTTTTCGTCGAGCAAACCTTTTCGGCAAAGTTCGTCGATTGGAGATCCTTAAACGAGGAGTTCTTCTTTTCTTTTTTTTTTATTTTGGGGCATATTTTTCGAAATTGTGTTAAAATTGAATTATACTGTGTACTAGTAGTCGGTCTCAAAAAACAAAGTTCGCACTTCTCAGTGTTCAAGCTCAGGCCGTAAATTTGTTCCAATTTCAGAATGTTTTTAAGGTCCCGGAGTACTACCTTATAGTCGTCGGCTAAATTTCCATTATCTAAATACCAGATGTTAATTTTCGACTCCAACTGTTTGACTAGTGTATGAATTGTTTCCGCAAAAAGAGGTGGGGCTTCAGGATCACCTTGCTGAGTTCCGTCTTCTGACATTATGACAGAGCTTCCGTAAAAAAGGTAACTTAGTTTACCATACGCGCAATGGGTGTAATTATACAATTGGGGGCGATTTGAATAAACATGATTCAGCATTGTTTCTCTATTTAGAGAGTTAAAGGCTTTCTTAAAATCTAGTATTAAAAGAACAGTGCATTTTGGTTTGTCGTAGCGTTCAGTTAGGTTTCGAAACGAGTGCGCAGCTATTTCTGCTCCTCTTTTGGCACCGCATCCTACCCGTAGGTTTCCGAAAAAATTTTGTCGCTCGGAGAGGGCCTTGCTTCCAGCGCATTTAGACGCGATACGTCTCAGCGTGTTGCCTATGGCAATCGGTCTCAACCCTCCGTCTATCTTTATGAGGGCGATAAGCTTTGCGCCAAAAAAGACAGGTTTTAGGGGTTCGGGTATTTTGCAATCTCCAAAGAGGTTTATCAGCTTAGTAAGCGATTTCAGAAAATTAATTCCTGCACTGCCATTCGACTTACTAACAAGATCTTTAAGAATTTGAGGAACTATTTTATCAGGATCTGCTGCTGATCCGTTCGGAAAGGACATTATCGCTTTGTATAGGTCGAACTCGGTTACGAAAAAACTATCCAGATTTTGTGGATTTAGAGCTGCAGAGTTGGCTCGCTGAGGGTGCTTAGACAACAATTTTTGATAGTTATCGGTTAAAAAAGGAGCAATTTTGTCATCCGAAGCAGCAAGTCTTATTCCTCCCTTTACGTTTCCTTCGTCGAGCTTGCTACTTATTAGCTTTATTCTCTGCTCGAGGTCACTCAGGGGCGGGCTTGAATCTTGTGGATGGGGTTTTGGAAGTGACACGTCATTTGCTCGAACTTTTTTATTTATCAAAGAGCTCATGCTTGTGGTCTGTTTGCGTCCACTTCTTTTCGGTTGCTCCAAAAAAAACAAGAACGACGTTAAAAAAATTAGCCATTTTGTAACATTCATTTTTTCCGACAGACTATCCGCAAGGAAACACGTGAGTCTTTTGGTACTCTCTTGAGTACTCGGACATTTGAGATGGTTGTATTAACATAATTAACTAGCACTAAATCATTATCTATTGTTGCTTTTACATCAACGCATAAAGGACACTGAAACCATTGGGTTTTCTTAGAGTTGCTAAGAGAAATATTTAATAATTGATATGATACCAACTAGAACAACAATCACATCTAATCCAGTTTATCAGTCCTGAAGGTTTTAAGCAATTTTTGCTTGTACACTCTTTGTTGTTTTTCCTCAACTTGACGCAGCATAAAGGTAAAAAAAGGGATTTTGACTGGACTTTAGGGGACTGAACTAACCCATGATAAGCGGTTAGTGCAAATTTTATAAATCAGCAAATTAAAAAAATAAAAGACAACTAAGTTAATTTAAATTTTAAAATCGAATTATAAAAATCAAAAAACAAGGAACAATCTCACCCGAGCTCAGTAGGTCCAGCGGTGCACCACCAGACTCTTCAAGCCAGTTTCAGTTTCTCACCTCCACACAGAAAGCCACTTGACAGACCTGTCTCTAAACTCCACAAACAGGCACAAACATCAAACATAACAAATCTATATAATAAGTTTATCACAACAATTAGGCTAAATGTAAAACTATGGTCAAAAGTATCATAGTAACCAAGTTTACAGTCAGGAGTCCGTCATTCATCACATAATCCAGACAAAATCCTAGAAACTTCTAAGACATCGAAAAGATGAAAAGGCAATGATTAGAGTTGATATGATTAAAATTGAAATCGATACAGATTACGTTTCACGAAAAACAACACTTGACACGAGAATCTGTTTTGCTATAGAGATTATGTTTTAAAAAGCTGGCTATCTGTTCACATGCTTAGGCTCTTACCAATGTTACCAAAATACTTAAGTTCTTCTCTTTAGACGTGGGAAGTCTCAACACTAACGTACCAGTTGCGGAGGCCATTGACATAGCTTGCAAAGTGCTTTACAGCTGACTCGGCCCCGGAAACTGAAAAAAATAAATGAAAGCAACTCATGCAACTAGCAATTACTGATGTCAACTCCATGTCTGGCGATAAATGGTAAGTTCAAAAGGATGGAGTCGCGATGGGAGCTGCAATGACGGTTATTCTGGCCAATGTGTGGATGAAGCGGTTTGAAGATGACATTGCCTCAGATGAACACCACTCCAACAATGCAGAGCAAGAAAGATCTGCGACTGATGATAAGACAATGTGTCCCGTCTGCGCCAAGAAGGTTACTAGGAAAGAATACTCTATACGGTGCAGGAAATGCAAGTTCTGGTTTCATTGTAAATGCAGTGAGATCTCACTCAATGCAATAAAGAACATGCATGGTGACCAGTGGATTTGCACTCAGTGCCAAGATGAGGAGACGGTTCCGGCCATTAGGGAAAAGCAAAAAGCTTCGGACGCTATGAAGACGTTATGTGGAGATCTGTGCAGAATGACTCTATCGACCGCATCTTAGACAGATTGAACAAGCTTCATCACAATTTGGAATTTAATTTCGAAAGAATGAGAGACAACGGTATCCCTTTTCAGGACTTGTTCCTAAAATGCCAGGATGTGTGTGTGAGTACGAGTTGGTATCAGAAACCCACAGATGCTGGACTGATCCTTTCCTTCCGAGCCCTTGCACCAATTGGTTACAACCAACATGATTCAAGGCTGCATTCACCGCATCTTTAATGCCCGATCGACATGGAACAATTTCCATACTGGTATTCAAAAGGCAAAGAAGATATGGGAAGCAAACCAGTATCCACCCCAATTCTACGAAAACATCGTCGGAGAAACTATTGACAAACTGTTATGTCCCACACCAGCTGCTTACAACAGCCCATGGGGCAAGAGTCATTACACTGAACAATTTTTTTGAAGGGATTATATTGAAAAAACAGTCGTCATCGGAGTTGATAACAACAATTCTGCTAACCCACTTTCTGTGGGAATTGCAGCAACAGGCGCTAAAAGCGTACCCAGATGAGTCCCAAGATATGAAGGATTACCTAGTGCTTCAAGGTCTTCTCGAAGGGATCCACCAAAGTAAAAATAGACTTGAAATGCACAAGGCAATCGAGGAAATCCATGCAGTGCATAGCCACGCCCTGAATCTGAAAAACTAACGGTTGAAAAAGTTATCCTTCATCTTCTAAGTCTTTACAATTGCCATTTTGTCGCTCTTCAGCTCTAGCGATAGCGGTACCAGGGTAAAAAATCGACCCCACACTCAAACTACGAAAGGCCAGTGGTCTACTACTATTGTTACGTTCCACAAAAGCTGCTTACAACAGCCCATGGAACAAGAGTCACACCGCCTGGTCGCTTCTGAAAGGTCCCGTTTTGCGGCTCTGAAACAGAAAGAATGTGAGATAAAATGAAAACTGCTTATGAGAACTCTCAGATTTGAATGCTTGAAGATTCTCCTTGCACTTTTGAGGTAAAGAAAACCAAGCCAGCCATCTTTGAAGAAGTCCTTATTGCATGCGCATGATGGCTTTCGCAATTTTGGAGCTTAATTGACGTCTTAACACAATTCGGAGTTGTTGGCTTGATAGTTTCATTTTAGATTTTTGCGCGGATGACGTTTAACCATTAGTACGCATTGACTGTTATTGCGTCCCCTGGTTCAAGTTTTGAATCAGGTTACCAATTTCACTGTTCAAACTTGTCACGGAATTTTATTGGGAAATTCTGATGGCTGAGAACTGATATCAATATTTAACGATAATGACACAGAGGAAAACCACTGGTCACATTGTAGAAAATTTTCTATAAGGTTATGAGGATTTTATGACACGTAACGAGAAACGGAGCGGTGCATATCTACAAGTTTGCTCAGTTAATTTGAGCAAAAAAAAAAACGAGAAAAACGGAAAGACACAGGAAAATCAAAAACGGTTTTTTCCGGATCAGTTGGTGACACCTCACTAATATTAGAATCCAATTCAAAAAACTTAATAGACCAAATCTAACCGTGGAAACAGTCACTAAAAAATTGAGAATACTAATGCGCGCATTTTTTTGAATGCTAAAAAACTTTTCTAAAAAAATTAAAGTTGTTTGGTACCTACTTTGCCAACGCACGGACAGTCGTCCAGTGATATCCTTTTTGTACTACAGTGTCAGGGGAGAAATATAAAAAAAACCTCAGAAAAAACATGTGAATTTCAAAAAAAAACCGAATTAGTCAAAAACTGTCGAGCAAGACAAAAAAAACTGGTGAAAGAAACAAATAAATGTTAAAACACGTTAAAATCACTGTTCATTTAGAAAATCGAGAAAAAATTTGATCAATTTGGAATTTTTTTTGGGTTAAAAATTTTCAAAAAACTTGAAAAACAAGAAGTGATTGGACTGACTTCAATGGAAAATTGAAAAGAACGAACTGAAACTCTTAAAAATTAGCCGAAAAACTGATAAATTTTGGAAGTAACAACGGATAAACTGTAGTTGCTTAGACCTCAAAAAAGCGTCATTGTAATTTGAAATCAGTGCTCAAAACCTAGAAAGACTCCAACTACAGGGATAACTTTTATTAGGATGACAGTTAAGTATGACAACGGCAATTTGCTATTACCGGAGGCACTCACCGGTGCTTACGTTTTTAAAAGCTCTTTAACACATTTTGAGCTACTAGCCGAACTAGAAGAAAAAGGAAATTACCAAAATTGAACCAGAACTGATGAAGGGCCGCAATATTTTGAGTTAAGACTGCAGAGGTTTTTTGCAGGCCTGCTATAATTATCTATGATGAGATCTTTAACGCTTTTTGAAGGCATTACACTGAAACAAGAGTCGCCTTCGGAGTTGAAAACAACAATTCTACTCACCGACTTTCTGTGCGAGTTGCAGTTATCGGTGCTGAAAGTGTACCCAGATGAGTCCCAAGATATAGAGCATCACCTAGTGCTTCAAGGTCTTCTCGAAAGGATCCACTTGAATAAAACTAGACTCAAGCTGCACAAAGCAATTGAAGACAAGGACATAAACATCGCCTAACACTTAAGAATTGAGAAGGAAGCGGTCATTAGAATTGGAGTTGGAAATAACAATTCTGCTAAACGACCTTCTGTGAGAATTTCAGTAATCGGCGCTGAAAGCGTACCCAGATGAGTTCCAAGATGTGAAGGATCACCTGGTGCTTCAAATTCTTCTCGATGGGATCCACCAAAGTAAAACTAGACTTGAGCTGCACAAGGCAATTGAGGACAAGGACATAAACATCGCCAACACTTTACGGTTCGCAACATCGCAATCATGTTGCGACCCGTATAAAGGTCTTGGAAAGCGGGAAGCAGAAAATTTCTTAAAATAAGTGGCAGTGTGCGCATCAAAAGCCAAACGTAGCAAGAATCCGAAGAGTTTTCGATAACGCGGAGAACTGTTTACCCCGCCTTCTTTGTTTGGATTTCATGATGGATCAAAAAAGTATTCTAAACATTGGCGAACATTTGCCGTACAGTTCGAAACATTGGGCAGCGCTTCCTATATCAGCACAAACAACGAATGGTATCCTCAGTTTGCAATGGCGCAGAGAATATACCATTCTCCAGTAGACATGAAAAAGAGTAGAAATCGTCATCAAAGATAAAAAATGGTAGCATCATTAATAGTCAAGAAAGTTTTTTCAAACGCATGCAGGATTTGCAAGAAAAAACAGGACTACTTTTAGCTCACTGATAAGTGTAAGCCAGGGAAAAGCTTGCCTGAAGTTATTAAATTTACCAATAAAAGCTTTAACATATAATATAACAGAAAAATTGCTCATTACCCCGATTCGGAAAATCAGATTGAAATCAACGGACAATTTAGTAGCAAGGGTTGACAGCAGGTTTGTTCATTGTGAAAACACGCTTAGCTGGAAAGTGAACAATTTCGATCAGTAAAAAAGAAGAGATAAGGGATATCGTTTGATAGACATCACCATATCTTTCCACGCAGGTCAATAGACTTGTGAAATTTGGATAGAAACTGACACACATGGTCAAGTTTATTGCTGGTGCAAAACCATTTCAGCAGATATGAAATTTGAAAAGCGAAATACCAAGAGAAAGATTACTGAAGACTTAGAAAAAGGCGACCTTGTTGAACCAACTCACTCAAATTGGGCAGCCCGATCTGTACTCATTTTCACGATCTCACAGATTGGTAGTTGATTATCGAGGACGTAACCAGCAGACCAAAAAGACAAGTTGTCCCTAATTCAGATAAGTCATGTCATTCACTCATTGGACGGCAACATGTTCTCGAAGTTCTTCTCGAAGTTTTATTTAATTTCTCTCACTCTCAAGTAGCAGTAAATGAAGTATCACAAAAGCACGCAGCCTCCATAACAACCTTCCGCCTCTTTTTTTGGTAAAAGACTACCAATGGGTCTCGCTTCAGCGCTGGGAGCATTTTAAAACTTGATGGAGGTAATAATGAGTGAACTATCATGTAAAACTGCTTTGGTGAACCTAGACGATATAATCATCTTTGGTAAATCATTTAAGGGACGTTGGAATTTATTCTGTGTCAACTGAAGGAAAAGAGGCTAAAACTATAGGAATCGAAATGAAAAATTCAATTTCTTGGGCTCATTTTGTCGAAGAACGAGTTTGAGAATGACCAGGAAAAAACTTAGTTAGGCAATTGAAATATCCTCACAATATCAAACAACTGTGGGCTGAGTTGACTGAAGATAATATTTTAGGTTCAATGTTGGATAAACTAGGACAGTTGCAATTCGAAATCAAGAACGAAGCGGAAAAAAACCTATGCGGAGCGCTTATCAAATGTTTCAACTACCACTGATGAGGTGGTTTATCAATTAGAAAAAGCCATAGACATTTCGAACAAAATATGGGAACAAGCATTGAAAACTTTTGATTTGGAGTTATAAAAATTAAAGCGAAAGAAAATAAAAAAATAAAAAAAGAGTTGGGTACAAATTTAGTGGAAGTCCGAAGAAAACAACTGAATGGCTCCTCAAGAATTTTAAAGAGCTTCGGATCATTTTCAAAAATTTGAAATCAAAAACGATTAATCACAAAAGTTAAACTGACGAAAGAAAAGTACCTCGTAGTTTAATTTGTGCTGATTCCAGTTCTACTGGGATGAACAGGGATTTTAAAGATTGAATTATTGGAAGTAAAAAAAAATACAGCTGGAAAGAACCCTAGCCACAAAATGTGCATTCAATGCAGACTGGGAAACCCGGCCATTCCTTTTGGCTGGCAGCTTTGGATATCATGGGATTGTTACCGGAATCAGGAGGATTCAAGTATATTCTTGTAATTGCAGATCATTTCCCGAAGTGGTACGAAGAGGTAGCATTAATAAAATTGCTCAATAACTGGGTATCTTATTTTGGCTGCCCAGCTAATCTGCACAGCGGCAAAATATCAAACTAAAATTTTCTTAAATTTTTGATCCGAAGTAGAAATCCTTAAATCTTGCACAACATCATATCATCTCCAGGTAATGGGATCGAAAAAACCAACAGAACAATCATCGAAGCTTGGTCTAAATATGTGGGAGATAACCAAACCAACTGGGCCAATTATCTTCAAACAATTATGGATCATGATAGATCTTCAATTCATGCAATGACACAATACACTCCTTATTATCTGATTTTGGCTCGTCTTTGCTATTTTGCAAATTTTTGCATGGAAGAAAAATCATAAACATAAGTCTTTGCAATGCCAGACGTTTTTTAAAGAACTTTAAGAAGGAACATCAATAAGGCCATGAACTGGTGCGCGATAAGATGGTTGTCGAACAAGATACACATCGAAAAAAAACAGAGTCTTATCTTAGGAAAACGAATCATTGCTCTGTAATTTTCTTGTCTTATGAAA
Organism: Symsagittifera roscoffensis; assembly: GCF_963678635.1. Lineage (NCBI taxonomy): Eukaryota > Metazoa > Xenacoelomorpha > Acoela > Convolutidae > Symsagittifera > Symsagittifera roscoffensis. The sequence goes on from NC_087064.1 coordinate 20,279,170, forward strand.
CTACGTTTGCTTTTTGAGCTAAGTTTGAAAAATTAACAGCTAATTATAAAGTTCAAAACAATTTAGATGCGTCTTTTACATAGCACTGGAACACAAACTACGTAATCTGGAAAAACGAATGTGATATGAATGATTTTTTGGCATTGAGCTAAAAGAACCAAAGTTGGAAAATATATTAAAATGGAAAAAAACGCCTCGGGATTATATCTCAAAAAAGCAGGAGACTTGTTGTACATAAATCGATTTGCAAAACACAGGTCAAATTTGCAATCATACCTTTTTGCACAGAAAAAGTACCCGAGGATGTCCCGAGTACCCCAATCAGTAGAGTAATGTATATCAAAACTATACTCACATTGTGTGCAAAAAAGTTCATTCTGGAGCTTTTGACTTAGGTAATGGATCCTGGTACAATATGCAAACCAATTGAGTTCGATCTTTACGCCTAATAAAATTAGAGCAACGGAGAAAAACAACACGCAAATTTTAGCTCTTTTGACTCTACTGGTGAAAGTCTTTTCAGTGTTACAGAAAGAGAGATAATCAATTGTCACTACTTATGAACCATAGTAGGAAAACAATAACTGCAACGGACGTCTTCCTGGGACAAAACGGGGAGTACTCTCATGAACAATAAAGTCATAATGAACTGAAACTTTCACCATACTGCTGCAATTGCTTTCCTTGGTTTACAAATATGAAACTACAGCCGTTTCGCTATTGGGACTTGGCCAGTTAGGGAAATTGCAATCATTATGGTAACAGTTTACCTTCTATGTAAAGTTCTGGGATTGGTTTTGCGTATTTTTTTCTTTAGTTTTGGTAAAGAACGTGGTAAATAAAGGCAACAAAATTTAAGCGATTAAACCCGATGGGACATTCAGTTATTTTAAGAATTTGAGGAGAACTGAAAAACAAAAATTACCAGCATAAATAAAACCTTGTTTATTAAGAGAAACAAACGGGCAGTTCACGGGACATCAGTATAATGCAATCAAATATCAACAAATAAGTCACGTAACCTTGAAATGTTTGGACGAATCAAAATATAATACATTTGAGTGCAATTGGGGCATGAGAAAAAAATTTAAAAAAAAAACACAGTGTAGTTCATGAGATTAGGACAAATTGTTGTGTGACATGAGTAGACATGAAAAAGAGAACAACCATCAAAAAACAAGACTATGGCCCGTCCACTAGCAGACAGTTTGATTCAAATTGCAAAAAAAAGAACTTCAACGAGAGACCGTAAACTCACTAAATGTTACCTTAGTTATTCATTGAACCCATCATTACATTTAATTCTAGATTGAAGAGACAATATCTATGCGACTATATGGGAGAGGCTTAGAGCGAGAATTCCGATTGTCCGTTTTTGACGTCTGAGAGTTTGTTAATTACTTTTCGAATTTCAACGTTGGATGAACAATCAATTTTGGAAGGCCAGAGGACACCAAAAAGGCACCACAGCGACAGACTCTATCTTAGTGGAGAGCTATGCGGGGAAATCACGGTTGAACGCCAGCGCTTTCAGCTTTACTGAAAATCTTCCAAAACGCGAAGAAACGTAGGACAACCTAAATTTTTCGGAAAAACCTGCTTCGCACAGACAGGTTATCTTCTGTAGAAAGAGTAGTTATTAACTTAGATTAGGAACCGGCAAAACAATAAATGGGAGTGATGAAAATCAACAAATGGCCTGACAAAGTCCAGCTAGTCCCTTCACGGTCAACTCACTTTTAGATTCCTTGACTTCAACACGATTGTCTCCCATCACAAGAACCGCGTCAACAGACAGAAGACACTTCAACAGAAAACACTTTGTATTCATTTCTTCATTGAAGCCCACCATGATAGCAATCGGACCATTCTCAGCAGAAGTGGAACAGACTAGTCAAGATCAACACAGCGACTTTTTCCCGAAAATCGACGCAGAAACCAGGGTAGGGGCAGATTACTTCCACGCATATTTCAACTATCAAGTATTGTTTGTAAAGTTTTTGCTTTGTAATTTTTCTCTAAAAATATCTGTAGAAAACTTGAGTTTTCTGTAAAATTTGTGTGATTAAAATCAAGGTACATATGCGCACATCGTTCATGAAACACTAATGCTCAAACTAAAATATAAATTTTTTTCAGGTTTTGTTGGCCTTGAAGTGCAGTGAGAATAGTGTAAGAGTAGCGGGAATTCGGATATAACTAATTTACGACATTCAACATGGACCAACAATAGAATTTGGATAGCCAGAGGCACCAGTAAAAGGTCAGCGGCAGATTCTATTTCAGTGGAGAGCTATCTAGAGAAACCACGGATGAACACCATTTCTTTTAGGTTAACGGGCAATTTTTCCAAAATGCGAAGGAACGTAGGACAACCTAACTTTTTCTGGAGAAAGATGTTTTGTAGACAGGTTATCCTTGGTAGAAAGAGTAGTATTTAATTAGAAGAGGAACCGGCGCAAAAAACATGGCAGTGATAAAAATCAACAAGAAGCCCGACAAAGACCAGCTAGTCGTTTTACGGTCAACTCAGCTTTAGGTGTTTTGACTTCAATCCGATAGATCTCTCATCAAAAGAACCGCATCGGCAGACAGTACACTTCAAAAGAAGACACTTTGTACTTGTTTCTTTCTGGACGCCATGATAGCAATCGCCTCATTCTCAGCAGAAGAGGAACAGACCAGTCAAAATCAACGACATTTTTTCGAAAGTCGACGCAGAAATCAGAGTAGCGGAGGATTCCTTTCACGCACAATTCAACAATCATGGAAAGTTGGATGATCACAATCCCTCATTAGTTCTACCTTGGTCCAGTTTTAGAATAAACCTCGTTTTAACGCATCGAGAATCATGAATATTTCATGATTCACTTGTTTGTAACATTTCTGGTTTGTAATTTTTCTCTATAGATATCTGTAGAAAATGTAAGTTTTCTGTAAAATTTGTGTGAATAAACTCTATGTACATATGCGCATATCGTTCATGAAAACCTTGGTGCTCTTACCAACATTTATTTTATTCAGATTTTGTTGGCCGTAGAGTGAAGGGAGAATAGTGTAAGAGTAGCTTTATTGGCTACCATTTAATTTTAGAGGTAACTTTTGCCTGCAGTCGTGTATGTTTTGAATCGTGTTTTAACTTAGAACAATTTGACTTCCAGTTCTCAATGGATACCTACCTGTTAGTTTGTCTTTTCGAAGTCCATTAGACTTTGAGGCAGTTTTCTAGTTGAACAGAAACGGAACAATTTCACTTTTTTCTTTTTTAAAAAACTCTAGTTTGACAGTTTTTGTACCAGTGGTAACATCAATCTTTATTTGAGATGAATGGAGATAGTTGTATCTTTCATTTGCCTCTGCAGGAGGGCGTGTCATGGTGAAGAAGAGAATGAGCGCTTTCGCTGGGTACAAGGAGGCAATAAGTATGCATCTATATGGGAGAGGGTTAAAGCGGGAATTCGGATATAACAAATTTACGACCTTCAGCATGGACTAACAATCAAATTTGGATAGCCGGAATCAACGACAAAAGGTCAGTGGCAGATTCTATTTCAGTGGATAGCTGTCCGGAGAAACCACGGATGATCACCAGCACTTTGAGCAGATCGGAAATTTTTCGAAAACGCGAAGGAACCTAGAATAACCTAATTTTTTTTAGAAGAAACTTACTTCGTAGACAATTTATCCTCGGTAGAAAGAATAGTAATTAACTAAAATGAGGAACGGCACAAAAACTGATGGCAGTGATAAAAATTCAACAAGAGGACTGACAAAGTCCAGCTAGTCCTTTTACGATCAACTCACTTTCAGATTTTTCTACTTTAATCCGATAGATCTCCCATCAGAAGAGCCCAATCAGAAGACAGAAGACACTTTATTAGAAGACAATCTGTACTCGTTTCTTCATTGAAGCCCTTCATGATAGTAAGCGGCTCATCATCAGAAGGAGTGAAAGAGAATAGTCAAGATCAACTAAGCGACATATTCTCGAAAATCGACGCACAAACCAGGGAAGGGGGAGGACTCCTTCCACGAACATTTCAACAATCATGGAATTTTGGATGATCACAAACCCTCATTAGATCTACCCTGGTGCGACTTTAGCTTTTATCTTGTTTTAACGCATCGAGAATCATGAATCTTTCATAATTCGTTTGTTTTGTAACGTTTTTGTTTCGTAATTTTTCTCTATGTATCTCTAAAACTTTTTTTAACTGTTCTGTAAAGTCGTGTGATAAAACTCTATGTACATATACGCTTACCTTTCGCGAAAACTTTGGTGCTCGTATTAATTTTTGATTTACTTTTTCCATTTTTATTTATCGTCGGGTGGAAGGAGAATGATGTGAGAGTAGCTATCTACCGAGAAGGAATCCTCCCCTAACCTGACTTCTGCGTAAGCTTTTTGTCGGGTAATGGTAACACTTCAATCCGGTATTACCATTTAAAATTACATGTGTAAAATTTTCTTTCAATCATGAATTGTGAATTCTGTTTTTAAATAGAACATTTCGACCTCAGTTCCCTAATAGGATACCTACCTGTTTTTTGTCTTTTGAAGTCCATTAGACTTTGAGGCAGTTTTCTAGTTGAATAGAAAAGGAACAGTTTTAATTCACTTAATTCTTTCATACTTTTTTAGTCTCCAGTTTGTCAGTTTTTGTTGCCAATGGTAACATCAACAATTATTACAGGTGACTGGAGATAGTTTTATCTTTCATTTGCTTTTGCAGGAGAGCTTTCCACGATAAAGAAGATAATGAGTGGTTTCGTTGGGTACAATGAGACAATATGTATGCGGCTATATGGGAGAGGGTTAAAGCGGGAAATGGGGTTATCAATTTTTCTTACGTCTGAAAATCATATAATTACTTTACAACTTTCAACTTGGACCAACAATCAAATTTGGATAGCCAGAAGGCACCAACAAAGTGTCAGCGGCAGATTCTATCTCAGTGTAGAGCTTCCCGGAGAAACCACGGATGAACACCATTACTTTTAGGTAAACGGGCAATTCTTCCAAAATGCGAAGGAAAGTAGGACAACCTATTTTTTCCAGAGAAAGATGCTGCGATAGATCTCCATCACAAGAGTCGCATCAGCAGACAGAAGATACTTCAACAAGAAGAATCTTTGTACTCATTACTTCATTGAAGCCCACCATGATAGCAAGCGGCTCATTCTCAGCAGAGAGGGAAGAGACTAATCAAGATCGACTCAGCGACATATTCTCGAAATTCGACGTAGAAACTAGGGAAGGGGAGGATTCCTTCCAGGCACTTTTCAACAATCATGGAAACATGGATGATCACAGCCCTTCATTAGATCTACCCTGGTGCGGTTTTAGATTGTATCTTGTTTTAACGCATCGGGAATCATGAATGTTTCATAATTCGTATACTTGTAACGCTTTTCTTTTGTACTTTTTCTCTGGGGATATCTATGAAAATCAAAACAATTCTGTAAAATTGTTTGATTAAACTCTAAGTACATATGCGCATACCGTACATGAAAACTTTGGTGCACATATTATTTTTTGATTTACTTTTTCTATTTTTTTTTCGTTGGTTGAAAGGAGAATAGTGTAAGAGTAGCTATGTGCGTGGAAGAAATCCTCCCTTAACCTCGTTTTTGCGTCGATTTTTACCGGGCAATGGTAACACTTCAATCCCGTATTACCATTTAGTATTACATATGTAAGTTTTCCATGAATGCAATCATGAATGCTTTGAATTGTGTTTTAAATAGAACAATTTGACCTACAGTTCTCAATAGGATACTTACCTGTTTTTTGTCTTTTCGAAGTCCATTAGACTTTGAGAAAGTTTTCCAGTTGAATATAAAAGGATCAGTTTTGATTCACTTAATTCTTTTATTTTTTTTTGCTCTAGTTTTATCAGTTTTTGTTACCAGTGGTAACATCAATTTTTTTTACAGGTTACTGAAGATAGTTGAATTTTTGATTTGCCTCTGCAGGAGGGCGTGTCATGGTAAGTAAGATAATGAGCGGTTTCTCCGGGTACAATGAGACAAAATGTATGCGACTATATGGGAGAGGGTTGAAGCGGGAAATTGGGTTTATCCGTTTTTTACGTCTGAAAGTCATATAATTACTTTACAACTTTCAACTTGGACCAACAATCAAAATTGGATAGCCAGAGGACACCGACAAAATGTCAGCAGCAGATTCTATCTCAGTGTAGAGCTATCCGGATAAGCCACGGATGATTACCATTACTTTTAGCCTTTTGGGCAATTCTTCCAAAATGCAAAGGAACGTAGGAAAACCTAATTTTTTTCCAAAAAAAAGATGCTTCGTAGACAGGCTATCTTCGATAGAAAGAGTAGTAACTAATTTATAAGAGGAGCCGGCATGAAAATTGATGGTAGTGATAAAAATCAACAAGAAGCCTGACAAAGTCCAGCTAGTCCGTTTACAGACAACTCACGTTCAGATTTTTTGACTTCAATCCGATAGATCTCCATCACAAGAGCCGCATCAGCGGAGAGAAGACACTTCAACAGAAGACACTTCGTTCTCATTTCTTCATTGAAGCCCACATTGATAGCAAGCGGCTCATTCTCAGCAGAATTAGAAGAGACTAATCAAGATCAACTCAGGGACATATTCTCAAATATCGACGCAGAAACCAGGGTAGGGGAGGATTCTTTCCACGCACATTTCATCAATCATGGAAACTTGGATGATCACAATCCCTCCTTAGTTCTATCTTGGTGCGATTTTAGATTGTATCTTGCTTTAAAGCATCAGGAATCATGAATGTTTTTGATTTGTTATTTTTCTCTATAGATATCTAAAAAAATTGTAAGTGTTCTGTAAAATTGAATAAAAACTTTATTGCTCATAGTAAACTTTTTAATTTTGTCATTTTTGTGGTTCGTGGGGTGAAGGGCGAATAGTGTAAGAGTAGCTATAATGGCTACCATTTAGTATTACAGATGTAAATTTTTCCTGGAATCATGAATTTTGTAAATTGAGTTTTAGTTAAAACGATTTGATCTCCAATTCTTAATAGGATACCTACCTGTTTTGTGCCTTTTCGAAGTCTCTTAGACTTCAAGCTGTTTTCTCGTTGACTCGAAAAGAAACTGTTTTAATTCACTTATTTCTTTTTAATTTTTCGAACTCTAGTTTGTCAGTTTTTTACCAGTGGTATCATCAACATTTATTACAGATGACTGGAGATAATTGTATCTCAATTTGCCTATGCAGGAGGGCGTGTCATTGTCATGGTAAAGAATATAATGAGCGGTTTCCCTGGGTAAAACCTCATAGGTAAAACACGAAGAAAAAAAACTAAATTGATGTCAGAGGCGGTAGTCAAACATTCCGGCATGATTAAATATGATAACGTCTCTCACAAGCTTGCCTGTGTTATACAGCACAAAAAGACCTATATCTGTCTTTTTGGAGCGGTAGTTAGTAAGTTTCGCATTCCTGGAATTTGTCTCCATTATAACACATCGGAAGTAGAAAAAACGATATTTAGGATTCAAAAACTTTGAGCTCCAAAAATTGAAAATCTAATAGCTTAATATATTGTGAAACCTGTTTCCTACCTTAATCGGTAACATTACAACAGATCTTATTACCTGGCGTAGCTGACCGAATACTTTCTTTCTAAGTGGGATCAACTCGCAAATGCCGAGTTTTCCTGAACTACTCAGATAATTATCACTGTTGTAAAAACTCTGCACTAGTTTTTTTACAACGATTTTTCGCAACAAATTTCGTATCACAATTCAGAAGTAAGCAAGTGGTCGTATCATTGAAGCTTCTGTTTTTTAGTTTTTGATTGTACCTGGGAAAACATGAATCGACTGGATGGAAATCATGTTTGTTCAAAAGGTTAAGTGAGTCATTGAAATTATCACTTATCAGATTTGAGCATTTTGGCAAATTTCAAGTTGTGTGGTTATCTGTCCAAAAATTTTATTATTTTTTTAATTGATACTTTTTTTCAATAGAAGTTGAGATTGGTATTTGGAGGCTTGTTTATCAGAAAACCGGTTAACATAAAAAGTAATTATGAGGCAACATAAGCTTCTTTTAAATCAGTTTTCCCGAAAAAAAAAACAGAATAATTTAAGAAATATTTCGAAACTTTTTCTTTCATTGATTGTATTTTGTCAACAGTATCATCATTAGCATATTTAGCGCCATAAAAGAGGCCAAATGCAACTCAATGGCAAGAAAAATCTATCAAAAATATCATTGGCAAGAAAAACATAGCCAATCGAAGATTGGAAAAGAGTAATAAACGCAAGTAAACATTAAAAAAACATTTAAAAAAACATAAAACTTTATTGAAAAAGTCGCAACTTTCGAATTTCAAAGAAAAAATAGATTTTTTTAAGCTCTTTAAATTTCTAGAACAATTTATGCTTGACGCTTTTTTGATAACATTAACCCAACTTGAGAAAACTGGATCAACAGGTAAAGTTTTTATTCCGCTGGAAATCTAAAAACTGAATTCCACTTTCGAAACTAGAAGTCGTTCACGAATTTTCGCGCCATTTACATGTTCGTATTTGGAGAGTGCTATTTACGTCACTTTCAGCAGATGAATTTCAATTGAACTCAAAAAGTACGTCATACTTAAGTGCATCAATATTTTAAGACTTTTTCCTGAAAAAAAAAATCAGCAAGACCTATAAAAGAGTCTTCACCACGTTCATTACTTTTATAAAAACTTTTTTTTTCTAGATCTTTCTGTGAAGAACAATGCTATTTTGAGAGATTGTACAGACTTGTGCAATGCTTGATTAGTGCTTTTCCTTGAAAATATAGTCCGTAGCATCAGTTAGCGCATTTGCCTTCATGGTGGCGACCTTGCCATATCCCCCAGTATGCCGGATGGAGACATCCGAAACGAAAACCCGTCTTCCTCTTCAATACTGGTCGCCAAAATCTTTCCCGCACTGCTTTTTATGCAGATCTGGCAGACTAGCCTTAAAATTTTTGTAAACATGCCACAATACACTTATTTTGAGGGGAATGCAAGTCCAAAAAACGCTATTTTTTATGGTCAGAATTAGGCAAAAAAATCTTATCGACAAACTTGAAATGACTGACATAAGAAAAATCAGCGCTGGTCATGCCTGGCTGCTTGAGATTCTTTTCCTTATTTTGTTTTGGGCTCATAATTAGAAGATAAAAATTCCTTGAAATGTTTTGAATTAGTGAAAACAAAAATTAGCACCAATAATTTTTTTTGCATGGAAATAAAAACAATTGATAAAACTCAGATCTTTGGAATAGCTACGACACCATTAATTTAATAAATATCAAATCAATAGAGATAAAATACCTAATTCTTCATTTGCGATCTTTCAAATAACTGTACATAAAATGAAATGATCTTCGAGCGTACGACCATTTTTTTCACGACTACGTGAACATCCCTGTTTTCACATTCTATTTTTATTTCGCCCTAAATTTTGAGCTTCGAGCCAAGCTCGAAATAAAACTATGTAGAACAAAACTGTTAAACTGTTGCTTGGAATTGTGGAAGGGGTGAAATTAATGCTATCTCCCCTTTCGATCAAAACATGTTCGGAGTCATCGCCCTTCTGTAGTTTTCCGACATAATAGGCGACACTGGCGTAAACTGTTGGCTGTCCATCTCCGCAGGGAGACTGTGCCGACCCATAGCTGGTTATTCCATAGACACATTTGGCTGATTTTTGATCCTCGTTCATAACCAACAACGGACCGCCTGAGTCGCCTGTAAAAAAAATTCGAGTATTTAACTACGAAAGGAAAGGGGGTTACAAATATAGCGTATGCTTAATCGTAATTGGAAATTGTCTTTGATACGTGTGTATATTGTTCATAAAATACCAAGAAGGGCCGTGCGCAGAAGTTTTCTAATGAGGGCGGTTTTTCGAAAAAATTTTAAAAGTTGATCGACATTTTTATTGGGCCGACCAATTGCATTTTCCGAGCTCTCCAAAAATACTATATGGACCGTTTTTCTCCAAAAATTTCTGTCCCTTAGGCAAATTTATGCAAAACAAACAGGCTAAAAATGACGTTTTGAGCCTTTTTTTAAAAAAAAAACTGACCAAAACATTGTTTTTTTTTTCGGCGAGGGGGCCAAGGGAACATTTTTAAAAAATCCAACTTTGAGAGCAAACAGAATATTCCAGCTCCTCAGTTTATATTTAAAGAGAAATGTTCTTGAAAGTTGAAAGTTGTTCAGCAATTCATCAATTCTTGGGTAGCAGATTTAAAAAAAAATCAAAACTCAACTAACATAATCAGCAGCCAGTGTGAAAAGAGTCGTGAACGCAAGAAAACGGAAAAAATACTGCTTTTTGAAAAAACTTCAACTTTCGAATTTGAAAAATGCGCGTTTTTTGGCGCATTATCCCTGTATAAAAGTAACATTAGCGCCCAAAACGGCTTCACAAATATTGCCCTAAACGATTTTCTAACTACATCAAAAAAACTGAGATTCAAACTTAAGGAAACACTGTTGTTTTTTTTTCTGCAAAAAATAAACAATAATATGGAGTTTCAAAGCTATAGCAAAAACCTGAGCAGTTCAGGGTCCACTTTTCAGGAACCACGGACTGTACTGTTCAATGAATTTCAGAGCCCCCCCCCCCCCCCCCCCCCCAAAAAAAAAAAAAAAAAAAAACTTTCAGCTAAACACACGTATATAATGTAATACTTATGCAGACACGGCACACTGATTTGATTTTCAACCTGGAACAACTGATTCAACGTGGAAACGTTTGTTTGCTGAATTTTTGCAAATTTTAAATTACATAATACTTTTTACCTTACAATTTTACGACGATAATCAAGCGCATATCTAGGAGTTTCAAAAGTTCGTTTTCCAAATTAATGCTCTCAATGCAACAAATTCTGTGTCGCACTTGTTGCAAAAAATTCTCTGTCGCACATGTTGCAAAATGTTCTGTCGCACTTGTTTGACCGTTAGTTTTTGGAAGGTTTTTGACTTTTCTCAAAAACTACCCTTCAAAAAATGAGACTTTGGGTTCAATCGAATTTACAGGTTGCGTGAACCCCTTCTGCATAAGCGGCTACGCCCTATTTTTTGTTAAGCAAAAAGTTATGATTCCCGGAAATGTCCAACTTTTGATTTGTTGAGGTTCTGAAAGCTCGCACCACCATGCAGTTGAAGCTAGTTAAAGAGATACGACTCACCCGGACAAGTGTCTCTGCCTCCCCCGTCCTGGGTGCAAATGAGACTTCCTAGGGGAGTCTTGGACCCAAATGTCCTCTTGCAGTGCCCTTCTGTTATCTCTGTCTGGGCCACTTTCTAAACAAATTTTGGCAAACCCTTTTATGTGTTGTTCTTCTGCAAGAAGGAGAATTCCGGTAATCGATTGGTCGAAAAGCCCAATATAGCTTTCATGTTATTTTTAGCAAAAACTGTATTCGAAATTTTAGTTTGCAATAATACATGCAAATAATATAGTCTATTGGACAAATATTTGTTTCTCATTCCAGTTGGAGCTCTTTCTAAATATTAGTTACCGAGTGACATGTTCTTAACTTGATAGTAGATGCATAATTCTAGCACCTTTAAAAGAGTAAATTTCTGGTTAAGATAGTCATTAGTGAAACTTGCCTGCAATTTTTTAGGGTTGCTATCCTTAACCGAGTTAATCTTTCCCAGACCTATTGCCACCAGTTTGTGCTTCTTGTTTTGCTCTTCCATCGGACATGTTGCTAACTCCTGTCTGCTCTTATCGAATTTGATTGGATGTGCCAGTTCCAAAATGACTACATCGAAGCCCTCTAGCGGCTCACCTTGGTAGCTGCCAAAACGTCTGTAGTTCTTCAGCTGATGAGTTTGACTTGTACGTTTTTCGTCACTTTTGCTCAGCGTGAAATCTCCTGTGAAACACTATACTTTTAAAAGGTATATTACAGGTTAAAGTGTCTTAATTGAAGCTCACGGTTAGTCATTTTGCCGTGAGTGGAAGGAACAAACATAGCCAACTGACAGTTGGAGAAGAGCAATGAACGCTAGGAAAAAGAAAAAAAAACTGACTTGTTTTTTTGAAAAACTCTAATTTTCGAATCTTAAAGGAAAAACCCATGCCCTTAAAGCTCTTTGAATTTGAAACTCCGAGAATTGTCCTTTGTTCAACAAAAATAATGAACAAAATAATGACCGCCGCAGTCGCGCCAACGTGTTGCGAGCTTGCCAACAGAGGGTAGGACTTAATACGAAATTTAGAGCCGGTTATCACCGCGAAGCGCGGTTTTTTTCCCTCCATTACATGATTTTTCGGACTATTTTGTATTGGACTGGTTTATATGGGACTGTTTTGAATATGCACCAATTTTTCAATACCAGGCATTTCTGGCTGACTGGTTTTATCTATCAGCGCATTATGGACAAATTATACTGAATTTGAGAGGTGGCAAAACAGATTTAATTGTTATCAAAGTCTCTCAATAATGCTTCGAACTTGATTTTTGCTTGCGGAAATTTTGCAAAAATTATGAGCGTCTTTTAGGCAAGGAAAAAATTACGACAAAATTTTTAAGAAAATATAGTGGAAGAGTACGGTCCCTTTCTCGGCTTGAACTATACCATGATTGAAATTTGACCCTAAAGAGATGTGTTCTGACCTGTTCTGAGTGTGATCTCATCTGCACTGGTCCACCTGGAGTTTTCTTCGTCGTACACACAATGTGCAGCAGTCAGCACCTCACCCTCACTGATAATAGTACCCCCACAAACCCTATGGTAAACTACATTATAATACATTTCACAAGATCAAAAAATTATAGTTTTTTTCAAAATCATTGTTAACAATCAAGCTCTATCAATTTTTTATAGCTTATTGAGATTCTCTAAACGAAGCGGAGAAAAACAATAAGAACATTGCAAGCTAACTAGTAAATTCTTTTAAGTTTATTTATAAAGTACATGTATCAGTACTAAAAATCAGTACTTGTAGGCGATATTCTCACATCGAAATTTAAAATGTTTGTTTTTTGGATATGAACTCGCCTGGAAGAAAGGAAGACTCTAGCATAGTATGGAAACTCATTTTGTTTGGCATTTAAGCCCCCTGAAACACATAAATTACCCGTTTTTTTTTAAATTTAGGGCTTTCGCAACCATAACAAGGATTATTGTAGCTGATCAAACTAGTTGAAGAAAAAAGTTGAAGGAAAATAGAAAGGAAAAAACTCAAAGATTAAAATTATCTTTTTTCTTTTTAATGAGTGGGGATCGAATAATAATAAAAACATATGTAACACAAAAAAATTGAATGTGATCAAATAAACTATCATTTTAAAGCCCTCTCAGCCGTAATTGTGTTTCAACAGAATCTTTGAAAAATTGTATTGAAAACAGTGTCCAGGTTTTTCAATTTTTCTGATCAATGAGCACGGTCTTTTTTATTTTCAAATCCCGGTCTTTTTTATTTGAATTTATCGCAATTAGAGAAAACTGCTGAAAATGGTTGTTTGGTGATATATTATAATATGTGGTAATTTAAAGTTAAATAGCTGAATGGCTTTTTGTTATAATTTGTACAGTATTTAGAATTTATTTCAAAACCCAATTTTTTTGGCAAAATAAGTGCAAAATTTGAGTTTTGAACAGCCTTTCATTTGGCAGAGTACTGTAATTGGTACTACTATGATAGAGTGGTCCCTCGAAAAAGCAACTACGATAGACAGGTTCCGCATGTATTTCGCATGCTATAATTTTAAAACTAATTTGTGTATAAATTATTCATTATTCAATCGCGCGAAATATAGTGATTCAAAAACTTTTTTTCATAAAAAGTGTAATCACTACAGTGTTTATATCACAAAATATGCACGCTTCAACTAAATTTACGGTTGAAAAACCATATTTGGATTAATTTATTTGTCTTCAAAACTCAATTTTGACGTTTTTTTTTTATTTTCTACCTTGAAATGATGAAGGTGGGGAGATTTTACAAAGTATAACATAAAATTTGTTTCAAAATATAATCCGAAATCTTTCTGAATGGTGAAATCAGAAATGTCAAACGATTTAAGAGCTAAGAGCTCTAGGTGTCTAATTCTCAAGGGACCTTGTTGTTTTCAAGGGACCACTCATCATAGTAGTACCCTGTAAGTACAAAAAACTATCTTAGCCGCATGTACAAATGATTGAAAATGAAGTGACTAACTATATAATGCATTATAGTTCTCAATTTTAATACATGCACTATAAATAAAATAAAATTATCACCTATTGTAATATATCACCGGTTGTTTTTCTCATTTCCCTCAAAACTTTGAATTTCAAATCCGATTTGGATAAATGAAAAACATTTAACTCAAAAACGCAAAATAATTCCAACTGATCACTTCTGAGAATCAATGATGATAAATTAAAAAATTTTCACCTTAAAACAATCAAAAATTCCAAAACACTCCAAAATCGAGTTTTAGTTTTCTGATTTGCCAAAGGCGAGGTAGTTTGCAGAAGTTGCATGCAACTCGCGCAAAACTTCGAAAAATTTTCAATCTTTCTGGTGGTGTTTTTGAGTTTTCCGAATTTTCAAAAACACCACATATCATTGCTTGAGTCTCCAGAAGTTTAATAAACAAAATCAATAAAAAATATTCTACTTCGAGTTTTAAAATGAGATTTGAGGAGGAAAACGATTTATTCAGGATTTTTCCAGAACTGTGAGAAATATCTCAGTGTTTTCCAAAATTTTGTTATGCTCTCTTCAAGTCAACCACAACTACTAAAATAACAGAATCACCAAGTTGGTGGCGCCACTAGATAGAAAGATTAAGGGAAGAACGCGCAAAAACAAATGCCAACTCCGCCTGTTAACTTTCAAAGTTGCCAGCGCGCAAATAATTTGGGAAAATGGGATCTTAAAAAGCGCTTTGGTGGGAGCATGGTAAGTCAATTTGGTCAATCAATATTTTTTGTAATGTTTTCGAAAAATTTGTTTTCGGGGTTAATTTAAAAAACAGTTGAAAAAATTTGTAAAAAATCTTTCAGTAACAAATGGTAACAAGACTGCTCGTATCAGGGCGAAGCCCTGAATATTCCGTCTGCCTTTTAAGGTTTATGGAGCAGCGATAACAAAAAAAATTTTATGTAATAAAATAAAAATAAAAATTCAAATTTGAAAATTTTTATGAAAATCATCCCCCCACACGCCATATGAAGTACAAAAGGATAGATTTCGCTCCTTGTTACAAATCAATTATGGCAAGTAAGCTGCTCTCAACCAATTTGGAACGAGTTTTAATACGGATTAAATCTCCGTTTACACGTTAATAGAACGAAATATATCGTATATCGCGCGTTAATTGTCCCAAATTGGCCAAAATGGCAATATTTAAACCCCCATAACTTTACAAAAAACAATCACAGGTTAAATATCTTTTCTAATTTAAGCTCAGATCAACGATACTTTTTGAAAATTCCGTCAAAAATGGCTAGTTAAAAGTCGAAATTTGTCTGAAGAAAAAAAAACTCTCCCGAGCACAAATATTCCGTTACTTTCGTATCGAAAGTCGGAACAACTAGAATGAGACGAAGGAAAGGTTTCATACGCTGTTTCAAACAAGCTGTAAAGCCTTCACTGTCCGTTCAATTTCGGTGCTAGTTGGTAAAGGTAGTTTACTATATTTTCCTTGTAACAACCCGTCCTTGAGTACAATGTACTATTATTATTAAGGCTTAATCTTATTGCGGGGCTTTTAATATGCTTTTTTGTTCAAAATTTGTTCAGAACTTTGCTTGTGTTGAACAATTTTTGGACCGAATTAACATCCTCACCCAAAGCACTTTAGGGGAAGGATATTAACTTGGTTCTAAGTTGAAATTTTTCAGCCAATCAATTGATCATTGAACAGGCAGACAGTACTTGTAATTTGAATTGTGGGGAAGAGGGTTTAACGTGATATCAAATGCTTTCCGTATCATAGTAAAGTATAAGTTAAACCTAATCTAAAAATTGTGCAGTAAGTCACTTGAGATAATAAAAATTGTAAATAACATTTCGCAACCAACTTACCTGTGATTCTGTCGCCTGATGAAACGAATCGCATACTTCCATTTGTGACCCGATCTGATGACTCATAGTAATCAACACTGGCGTATTCTGATGACGAAGATTCTTCACGCTGCAACTGTTTAGACGAGCACAGGTGAGCCAGCTGAATCAAAGGTAACTAAGGACTTATCTTATTTTCTGAAAGAAAATCAGTGATAAATTTGACTACCCCAACCTAAAGTGCTGCTCTAGCAAATAATTTGATAATGCAAGCTTTTCATCTG
>NC_087064.1:20295676-20508050 GCF_963678635.1 Symsagittifera roscoffensis
GAGGACCACCCGAGTCACCTGACACATAATAAGTTGACATAATTCTTTGTAAAAAATATAACTAACAATAAACTGAAAATCTACTCTAAATTGCTTATTTACTATTAAGTTAAAAATGTTTTCAAAATATAACCAGAAAATGATCATCCATGCTTAGAATTATTTTTTCATCAAAAAGCTGCTTGAAATAATTGACCAAAAACATGTGATCAATATCTTCCACACATGCAGAGTAAGATAACTAGCGATTAATATGTTAACATCAGGTCAGTGTAATCAAATTTTGAACATGCCTTTGCAGGTGTCTCTTCCGCCTGTGTCTTGTGTGCAGACGTAGCTCCCTTTTCGGAGCGGAATTGCCAGGGTAAGCTGTCTCACACATGACCGCATTCACCTCAGTCAACGCCACTTTCTGAAGAGGCGATGGTTTTATAATACTTTGGCTTACAATCTCTCGAATTGATCATCGTTTTTTCTAGCTATTCAACACGCCACCTGATTATATGATGTATTATCTGACGGGTCTTTTTGCTTATACCCCCTAAAGGATGAAAATTGAAAATAAAAACTTTCGTTACAAAATCATTACGAGGCCAAACTTTGTATTTTGTGAAACGTAAGTGGATTCGACAACAGACTGAAAACAGATTTGTCACGGAACGTAATGCGACAACTCACTACAAAAAGACAACTCGCATTGAAAGACAAACTTGCAATTTACTCACACGCCGCGGTCGCAACAACGTGTTGCGAGCTTGCCAGCAGAGGGTAGGACTTTATACGAAATTTAGAGCCGGTTATCGCCGCAAAGCGGCGAAGCGCGCGTAGCGCTCCCCACCAGTGACCCTAAACCGAGAATAACAAATTTCCAACTAGCTCCAAAAACTTGCGAATTGTCGCTTTCCTTAATCTTTGCGAGTTGTCTTTTGTTGCGAGTTGTCGCAGGTACCGTTTCAGAATCCGCTAGCATTGCAATTTTTCTTTGATCTTCTTTGCTGTTTTGGATTCCACAGAACACATAGTTGAAACACTTTTTTGTTCGAAATCACTCCAAAACCTTCGAAATCACTCCAACAGAATTTTGCGGAATCCGGGACAGTTTTTTGAGTCCTCAGCCAAATAAGAATATATGATGAAAAATTTAGTTACGATTTCCTGGAATCCGCAAACTTTAAGTGGAGCCTGCAAATTGGAAGAGGAATCCGCAAATTGTAAGCGGAATCCGCATAAATTTGCGGAATCCACTTACTTTTGCGAAATTTGCTTACATTCGCGGAATTTAAAATGTAGCTGTAATGGTTCGATGCCGAATCTGCAACAAAACTAACGTGGCCACAAAATTTGTATCACAGGTATTTGTGCGCGGGATGGATCCACAATAATTTTAAAGTGGAATACACCTACGTTCTGAAACATGTTTAGAGATTTTTTTAGATTCCAAGTGACTTACAAACACGAAATTGAGCGCCTATTCAGTGCACAATCGTTAAACGGCGATTGAGCAAGCGATTGGACTCTTTATTTGTGAAATTTGTATGACGAAAATGGCAAAAAAAAAGGGAAATGGACCTGTGTGAGCCTCAATTAGAAAAAAACAGGGAAATGGACTTGTGGTGAGCCTAAATAAGATCTTAGTATTATTGTTCCAGTTTTGTATGTAAAAGCTTTTGACTTCGACTTTTCAATATTTACGATCTGGCGTCACTTAAAAATAGATTACTTGGTGGGGAAAGCTCGTGGGAAGAGTGACAAACCTCCGGCAATAAAAAGTTTCAGTTCCATTACCATTAAAAGGGCACCACATCATACCCTGACCTAAATACTGGTTGTGAAAAATAGCTAAAATGGATGTACTTAACAGTTAATAACTTTCAAGAAAGAGCGGTAATTGTTAAGCAAATCCAAACAAGACTGCTTTTTTGCAGATACAAGATACGAAATTTAGACCCGGTTATCGCCGCAAAGCGGCGAAGTGCGCGTAGTGCTCCCACAAGTGACCCTAAACCGAGAATAACAAATTTCCAACTAGCTCCAAAAACTTGCGAGTTGTCGCTTTCCTTAATCTTTGCGAGTTGTCTTTTGTTGCGAGTTGTCGCGGTACCGCTTCAGAATCCGCTAGCATTGCAATTTTTCTTTGATCTTCTTTGCTGTTTTGGATTCCACAAACACATAGTTGAAACACTGTTTTGTTCGAAATCACTCCAAAACCTTCGAAGTCACTCCAAGACAATTTTGCGGAATCCGGGACAGTTTTTTGAGTCCTCAGCCAAATAAGAATATATGAAAAAAATTTAGTTACGATTTCCTGGAATCCGCAAACTTTAATTGGAGCCTGCAAATTGGAAGAGGAATCCGCAAATTGTAAGCGGAATCCGCATAAATTTGCGGAATCCACTTACTTTTGCGAAATTCGCTTACATTCGCGGAATTTAAAATGTAGCTGTAATGGTTCGCTGCCGAATCTGCAACAAAACTAACGTGGCCACAAAATTTGTATCACAGGTATTTGTGCGCGGGATGGATCCACAATAATTTTAAAGTGGAATACACCTACGTTCTGAAACATGTTTAGAGATTTTTTTAGATTCCAGTGACCTACAAACACGGAATTGAGCGCCTATTCAGTGCAAAATCGTTAAACGGCGATTGAGCAAGCAATTGGACTCTTTATTTGTGAAATTTGTATGACGAAAATGGCAAAAAAACAGGGAAATGGACTTGTGTGAGCCTCAATTAGAAAAAAAACAGGGAAATGGACTTGTGTGAGCCTAAATAAGATCTTAGTATTATTGTTCCAGTTTTGTATGAAAAAGCTTTTGACTTCGACTTTTCAATATTTACGATCTGACGTCACTTAAAAATAGATTACTTGGTGGGGAAAGCTCGTGGGAAGAGTGACAAACCTCCGGCAATAAAAAGTTTCAGTTCCATTCCCATTAAAAGGGCCCCACATCATACCTGACCTAAAAACTGTTGTGAAAAATAGCTAATATGGATGTACTTAACAGTTAATAACTTTCAAGAAAGAGCGGTAATTGTTAAGCAAATCCAAACAAGACTGCTTTTTTGCAGATACAAGATACGAAATTTAGACCCGGTTATCGCTGCAAAGCGGCGAAGTGCGCGTAGCGCTCCCACAAGTGACCCTAAACTGAGAATAACAAATTTCCAACTAGCTCCAAAAACTTGCGAGTTGTCGCTTTCCTTAATCTTTGCGAGTTGTCTTTTGTTGCGAGTTGTCGCGGTACCGCTTCAAAATCCGCTAATATTGCAATTTTTCTTTGATCTTCTTTGCTGTTTTGGATTCCACAAACACATAGTTGAAACACTATTTTGTTCGAAATCACTCCAAAACCTTCGAAATCACTCCAACACAATTTTGCGGAATCCGGGACAGTTTTTTGAGTCCTCAGCCAAATAAGAATATATGAGAAAAATTTAGTTACGACTTCCTGGAATCCGCAAACTTTAAGTGGAGCCTGCAAATTGGAAGAGGAATCCGCAAACTGTAGGCGGAATCCGCATAAATTTGCGGAATCCGCTTACATTTGCGAAATTCACTTACATTCGCGGAATTTAAAATGTAGCTGTAATGGTTCGCTGCCGAATCTGCAACAAATTTAACGTGGCCACAAAATTTATATCACAGATATTTGTGCGCGGGATGGATCCACAATAATTTTAAAGTGGAATACACCTACGTTCTGAAACATGTTTAGAGATTTTTTTAGATTCCAGTGACCTACAAACACGAAATTGAGCGCCTATTCAGTGCACAATCGTTAAACGGCGATTGAGCAAGCGATTGGACTCTTTATTTGTGAAATTTGTATGACGAAAATGGCAAAAAAAAACAGGGAAATGGACGTGTGTGAGCCTCATTTAGAAAAAAACAGGGAAATGGTCTTGTGTGAGCCTAAATAAGATCTTAGTATTATTGTTCCAGTTTTGTATGAAAAAGCTTTTGACTTCGACTTTTCAATATTTACGATCTGACGTCACTTAAAAATAGATTACTTGGTTGGGAAAGCTCGTGGAAAGAGTGACAAACCTCCGGCAATAAACAGTTTCAGTTCCATTCCCATTGAAAGGGCACCACATCATACCCTGACCTAAAAACTGTTGTGAAAAATAGCTAATATGGATGTACTTAACAGTTAATAACTTTCAAGAAAGAGCAGTAATTGTTAAGCAAATCCAAACAAGACTGCTTTTTTGCAGATACAAGATACGAAATTTAGACCCGGTTATCGCCGCGAAGCGGCGAAGTGCGCGTAGCGCTCCCACAAGTGACCCTAAACCGAGAATAACACATTTCCAACTAGCTCCAAAAACTTGCGAGTTGTCGCTTTCCTTAATCTTTGCGAGTTGTCTTTTGTTGCGAGTTGTCGCGGTACCGCTTCAGAATCCGCTAGCATTGCAATTTTTTTTTGATCTTCTTTGCTGTTTTGGATTCCACAAACACATAGTTGAAACACTGTTTTGTTCGAAATTACTCCAAAACCTTCGAAATCACTCCAACACAATTTTGCGGACTCCGGGACAGTTTTTTGAGTCCTCAGCCAAATAAGAATATATGAGAAAAATTTAGTTACGATTTCCTGGAATCCGCAAACTTTAAGTGGAGCCTGCAAATTGGAAGAGGAATCCGCAAACTGTAAGCGGAATCCGCATAAATTTGCGGAATCTGCTTACATTTGCGAAATTCGCTTAAATTCGCGGAATTTAAAATGTAGCTGTAATGGTTCGCTGCCGAATCTGCAACAAAACTAACGTGACCACAAAATTTATATCACAGATGTTTGTGCGCGGGATCGATCCACAATAATTTTAAAGTGGAATACACCTACGTTCTGAAACATGTTTAGAGATTTTTTTTAGATTCCAGTGACCAACAAACACGAAATTGAGCGCCTATTCAGTACACAATCGTTAAACGGCGATTCAGCAAGCGATTGGACTCTTAATTTGTGAAATTTGTATGACAAAAATGGCAAAAAAAACAGGGAAATGGACTTGTGTGAGCCTCAATTAGAAAAAAACAGGGAAATGGACTTTTGTGAGCCTAAATTAGCTCTTAGTTTTATTGTTCCAGTTTTGTATGAAAAAGCCTTTGACTTCGACTTTTCAATATTTACGATCTGACCCCACTAAAAAATAGATTACTTGGTTGGGAAAGCTCGTGGGAAGAGTGACAAACCTCCGGCAATAAAGAGTTTCAGTTCCATTCCCATTAATAGGGCACCACATCATACCCTGACCTAAAAACTGTTGTGAAAAATAGCTAATATGGATGTACTTAATGGTTAATAACTTTCAAGAAAGAGCGGTAATTGTTAAGCAAATCCAAACAAGACTGCTCGTATCAAGGCGAAGCCCTGAATGTTCCGACTGACTCTTGAGGTCTATGGAGCATTAATAACATGAAAAATTTATTATAATAAAAAAAAACAATTTTTTTTAGTTTGAGATTTTTTTTGTGAAAGTCATCCCCCACACGCCAGTTAAAGTACGAAGTGATAGTTTTTGCTCCCAGAAACAAATCAGTTACGCCAAATAGCCTGCTTCAACCAATTTGAAACGATTTCTAAGACGGATTAAATCTCCGCTTACGAATTAATAGCGCGAAGTATAGCGCGCGTTAATTGTCCCAAATTGGCCAAATTGCCAATCTTTAAACTCCCATAACTTTAAGAATAACGATCACAGGTAAAATATATTTTCAAATTCAAGCTCAGGATAACAATATCTTTTGTATGATATAAAAACATTCCGTCAAACATAGCTAGTTAAAAAGTCGAAATTTGTCTGAAGAAAAAAAAACCCACCCCGAGCACAAATATTCCCGAGCCCACCCCGAGCACACGAAAGTCAGAACAATTTTGCGGAATGCGGGACAGTTTTTTGAGTCCTCAGCCAAATAAGAATATATGAGAAAAATTTAGTTACGATTTCCTGGAATCCGCAAACTTTAAGTGGAGCCTGCAAATTGGAAGAGGAATCCGCAAACTGTAAGCGGAATCCGCATAAATTTGCGGAATTCGCTTACATTTGCGAAATTCGCTTACATTCGCGGAATTTAAAATGTAGCTGTAATGGTTCGCTGCCGAATCTGCAACAAAACTAACGTGGCCACAAAAGTTATATCACAGGTATTTGTGCGCGGGATGGATCCACAATAATTTTAAAGTGGAATACACCTACGTTCTGAAACATGTTTAGAGATTTTTTTTAGAATCCAGTGACCTAAAAACACGAAATTGAGCGCCTATTCAGTGCACAATCGTTAAACGGCGATTGAGCAAGCGATTGGACTCTTTATTTGTGAAATTTGTATGACGAAAATGGCAAAAAAACAGGGAAATGGACTTGTGTGAGCCTCAATTAGAAAAAAAACAGGGAAATGGACTTTTGTGAGCCTAAATTAGATCTTAGTTTTATTGTTCCAGTTTTGTATGAAAAAGCCTTTGACTTCGACTTTTATATATTTACGATCTGACCTCACTTAAAAATAGATTACTTGGTTGGGAAAGCTCGTGGGAAGAGTGACAAACCTCCGGCAATAAAGAGTTTCAGTTCCATTCCCATTAATAGGGCACCACATCATACCCTGACCTAAAAACTGTTGTGAAAAATAGCTAAAATGGATGTACTTAATGGTTAATAACTTTCAAGAAAGAGCGGTAATTGTTAAGCAAATCCAAACAAGACTGCTCGTATCAAGGCGAAGCCCTGAATGTTCCGTCTGACTCTTGAGGTCTATGGAGCAGTAATAACATGAAAAATTTATTATAATAAAAAAAAAACAATTTTTTTTTAGTTTGAGATTTTTTTTGTGAAAGTCATCCCCCACACGCCAGTTAAAGTACGAAGTGATAGTGTTTGCTCCCAGAAACAAATCAGTTACGCCAAATAGCCTGCTTCAACCAATTTGAAACGATTTCTAAGACGGAATAAATCTCCGCTTACGCGTTAATAGCGCGAAATATAGCGCGCGTCATTGTCCCAAATTGGCCAAATTGCCAATCTTTAAACTCCCATAACTTTAAGAATAACGATCACAGGTAAAATATATTTTCAAATTCAAGCTCAGGAGAACAATATCTTTTGTATGATATAAAAACATTCCGTCAAACATAGCTAGTTAAAAAGTCGAAATTTGTCTGAAGAAAAAAAAAAACCACCCCGAGCACAAATATTCCCGAGCCCACCCCGAGCACACAAAAGTCGGAACAAAATTTTTCTCAAGTATTCTCTGCGCGCTTGTTTGAAATGAATGTTTTTATCCTGCATTTGTTCTGAATTAATACATGCTTGGGGAGGTTACTTAGGGGGTGGTTGTACGGTTGATCCAGTTAGTCAGAATTTTCGACCAGTCAAAATACAGCAAAATCCGAATTTTAAATACAACTCTCTAGTGCTAACTTACTGCTTTTATATATAGGGGTGCCAATTCTCTAGTAGATACGATAAGGAGGACGATTGTTAAGTAGATCCGCTAATTTGAACACAGCAACCACCCGGGTTGACCTCCATAGACCGAAAATGCTAATCATACAATATCATACACTTAGTCTATGGAAAAATGCTTGCTTGTCATACAAATTTCATACATTTTTGCAAAATGGGTTTAATCGAATTTCAAAGGTATTTTATAGTTGTTTTGGTATCGAGAAATTGGCATCTCTTCATAACAAAAAAGGAAAAAAAATATTATGAAAAAAATGCTAACTATACAATTTCCATATATGGAAATTGTATGATTAGAATTTTTAACAAAACTTTTTTTTGTGAAAAAAAGCTTTGAACAATCAATTCAACTGCTGGCAAAACATTTAAGCGTTTTTTGGGCTGCTACGACTGAAAACTTTGTTTTTTTAAATTTTTGTTTTCTGAAAAAAAAATAACTAGTCATACAATTTCCATATATGGAAATTGTATGACTAGCTTTTTTTTGATGGCGACTACAAAAATTTTTTGTGTTTTTTTCAAGCGCAAATTGATTTTCGTATTCAAACAAACATTTTTTGAAAAAAAAATTGCTTGCAAAATTTAATTTTTTGTGTGTATAACCTAGTCCTGGATATACTAATATTGGATTTTTTTTCCTTTTCTCTTCATAACTTTTTTCAAAAACGCTTAAAACTCCTCTTTCTTTTGTATGACATGTTTTGTATGCCTTGATCAATGTCTGGTTATTTAAAAATTCAAATTTTGGAAATAATCATCTTTGAAAATTATTGCCAAAAATTAAAAGTTCATTACTTTCGTTATATTAGTTGTCTGAGACAGAAGTAACACATATCAGACTGTTTCCAATGCATTTTTAATGCGAGACGGCCAAACCGTTGGTTACTGCGTGTGAGTAATCAATGTTTATGTCATTTGTGTTCGGTTACGAACACAACCAAAAAATTTTGAGAAATTAAAATGTACAAAATCAATATTTTTGGTTTATGGAAAAATGCTAGTCATACAATTTCCATATATGAAAAAATACTAATCATAGACCTTTCATTCAATTTTCTGTACGTATGGAATTGTATGGAAAAAGTATGACTAGTATCCCGGGCAATTCGTCAATTAGCGGCTCTGTTCTAATTGAATATATTCAATGCCGAGATGCGGACTCACCATGAGTGTTATGGCCTTGGTCTGTCTGACCCCATCTGTGTATCCCAGTCCCACAGCCATCAGAGAATTGCCTCTGCTGTTCGCCGTGAAGCCAGTGCACGGTTCCAGTGCCTAAAACAATTTTTTCAGCTGCTCATATATAAGACTATCTAGTGATCATTGCTAATTGTCGCTTTTCCACGTTTCCTTAAATTTTGCGCGTTGTCTTTTTTGTTGCGAGTAATCTTTCGTTGCGTTTTTTGCTTTGAAATTAGCGGTTCATGTCAAAATCCAAAAATCGTCAAGCCGACAACAAAAAAAAGCTCAAGAGTGTCAATAATTTTTCTCAAAGAAAAATATTTAAAAAAAGCAAAAAAAAGATAAAGCTGTATGTTATTTCACTACCAAGAAAAATCAAGAAAATTTGTATAATTGCTTCTGCCAAGAATGAAAACATAAACAACAACAGAGTTTCAAAAGAGTCAATGTACGCAAGGAAACAGAAAAAAAAACTGATTTTTTTTTTAAATTGAAAATAATTTGGTCTTTGGCTGTCACGAATAATTTAAATTAAGAATTTTTGTCAAAATTAACTCAATGTAAGAAAACTGGATAAATTAACAGATACTAAAATCCACTTTTCAACAAAAAATGATTTTCTTCGTGAATTGTACACTTTTGCTGTTCGAGAGTGAAGTTTGCCTTCCTTTCTACAGAAGAAATGAGCTGAACTTAAAACTGTAAGGCTTTTTTCTAAAAAATCACATCGACCTATATAAAAATCTTCACTACGTGCATTAAATCTAAAGCGAACAAACTACCGGGAGGCTATTTTTATAAAAAGTGAACCATATGACGAAATAATTTTAAAAAAAAAGGAGAATAGTTAGAAATTACTGTTAGCTGAGAAAATGGTGCACAAAACAGACGTCAAAAACTACAGAAGTTGAAACATTTAATTACTGAAAACAAAAATTGCTTTTTGTCTATAAACCTAACAATTGGACAAACATTTTCCTCGCGTTTTGTTTGTTTCGTAACTAATTACGATTCTTGGCTGAAATTTTGAAATACTCAATGGCTGAATTACTCATTCACGATTGGATAAAAGTTAATTTCTTATCAATTAACCGCTCCGTCAAAAAGTATTACGCCAAAATACTCGATGAAAAATGCGTCCTGAACTTTAAAGCAAAAATTAAAAGCGCATTTAGAAAAACTTTTGCAATATTTTTCACTATTTAGACAAATTTTGAAAATCAAACGTGTTTTTCAACAAAAAATTTTCATATCTCGAGAAAAAGCTGGACACCTTGAGCTCAAAAATATAAAGATTTTTTGCATTCAGTTTTAATATAGTTTTGATTGTTTGGCAGTTGCGAATTTGGCTTTTTTCTGGACTAATGTTTGAGCGCTAAAGTATATCTTTAAGCGCGAAAACGTAAGTGTGAAATCCATGAGCGTGGCATTTTGTCCCGCAACCAAAATTGATCCAAAATGTTTTAATTTCCTTTATAACTCAAAATTTAATCTTTTTGTTCTGAATTTTGATGAAAACGGTATAATTACCTCGAGCAATTTTGCTTGGGTTTTCTTTTTAAGCTTGGGTCTTTTATTCAGTCTTTTTTTGGCAATCGAAACAATAGTTTTTTTTAAAAAATAACTTTATGCCCTATTGGAGATATTGACTAACTGAAATTAAATTTGAAGATGTTTTACCTCCAAATATTTTTTTGCAAAGTTGTGAAAATTTGAAAATAGCTTATTTGGCCATGCTCTGGACTAATTTATGTAGATTTTACCCATAATGTTGAGCGCGTAACGCGAAGTATTTATGCGTGGTGAATTATCCCGCACAATAAAATCGTTCCAAATTGAATTGAGGCTAGCCATTCAGATCGGTCGAATCTGATTATTTTGTACAAATCAACATTTCACGTTTTGATATTGTCCAAAATTTATAGGTGTCCAATATTTTTTTTCCAAAAAAACTATTCTATATGGATTAAGAGAAAGTCAGAACATTCAGGGCTTCGCCTTGATATACAAGCAGTCTTGTTGGGTGCTATGCATCAGCTGGGCCCAAATGAACTGAATAATTTAAAATAACAACAAGGACAGCCAGTTACTGTGCAACTAGCGCAGAATGTTCCGACCATAGTCTTTAAAAACTACAAGAAAAAAAACTTATCAAATTCTCTTATGGTTTTTTTTTGATTTTTTGAAGTATTTGATTCTCAAGATGGTATTTAAAATTTTAAAATCTCCAAAATTAATTTTTTTTTCTTGTAAAAAAAAGCATTTTTCCCGACAATAGGAAAGTGTTTTCAATTGTTTAATGTTGTTCGAATCAAGACTCCTCCCCATTTTCAAGGGTCGGAACAATAAATTGTGAATCAATTTACCTGCTGACATTTTCAAAATCATGATTTTGTATTTTATACAGAAATCAACGTTCTTATCTGGTTAAAATGTAATTGAATTACTTGACCATGTTGGTGGATTTTTTGTAATAAATCCAAGATTAGCTGGAATTTTCATAAAGCAAAAAAAAAACTGAATTTTTTCTATGAAGCAACAGAATTGGCTCTATAAGCAGCAGAAATCGTTGGGGCCTGGCAGACAAAACGATTTATTCAAAACATCTATTAGCATCCCATTTGATTTCAACCAATCACAGTTGAGCACTAAATTTCTTTTTTAACAGTTTTATGTTTTCCAACTTGTGCGAAAAAGTAAAAAATCCAATCCCAAAATATTCAATTTTTTATTTGAAATTTTTTGAATTCAGAATTTTCTAAGCCCGCTGCTGCCATCTGTTGAAATTAGGACACTGACAAGTTTGTTTATTGCGGTTTTTTTCAAAATTCAAAAAGAAAAAAAGTGTGATAAGTGTGATAGTTATTCTATACCTTTCTGTACTTGTCAAAGTGTATCATGGAAGAGAGTCTTAGCACCACGAAGTCGTATCCAATGATGGGGTTTCCCCTGTACTGGTCCAGATATTGGAACTGCATCACAGAGTGCTTCTGCGACTTTTTAATATCGACCTGTGTAGTTTTGGTCAGTGTGAAGTCACCTGATAACAGTTTAAAACTGACATTTACAACAAAAAGTCAACAAATATTTTTTAGCGTTTTTTTTTCTATTACATGCTTATTTTTCTCAGTTATACATACTTTTTATAATAACGCATACTGACAACAAGTGCCCAAAATTTCCAAATCAGAAGTTCCAAACCAAAAGCGACCCTAGGATTAAATACTTCATCGGTTCTGCTCGCCCACTGATCATGATATTTATTCATGATCAATGTTAGTTCAGCATTGTCTATATTTTAAAAAACATGCGGATGTTAACGGTGGATTTCATTTTTCATCTGATTAACTACGAAGTATAATTTGCCACAGAATACGAGTTTTGTGATAAATTATACTTCACAGTTAATAAGATCAAAATCTAATGAAGTTGTCTTAACTAGATAACAAAGAGCAGTTGTTTTTGAAAAAGACGCGATATCTTAGTCGTTGAATTTAATGACCGATCCAGATCTTTTCCCAGGGAAACTATTTGGTTTACTTTTAACTAACCAAAACTTTTTTTTTCATTAAAATTCCATTGGATTTTGCTTGGCTTTGTCTGTGTTTAATTGTACTAACCAGTGCGCACTTCGATCTGGCCCGGCTGGAACCACTTCATAGCGTTGTCATTGAACACACAGTGGGCGGCTGTCACCACCTCCAGAGTGTTGATTATCGTCCCACCACAGTAACTGTTTCATACATTAACAATTCAACATGTAAAATGGCACAATGGTATCCCACAATATCTACGCTAAAAATTATTTGTTCAAATTTGAAAAAAAAAAAATATTCGTAATGATTAACTACCATTTTTCAGAAGGACAAAGTGATAATTCTCTAACCCATAACTAACCAATTGAAAAATCAGGAACCCCCCCCCCCCCTCACCACGGCAGCAGGTCAACATGCAAAATGCTGATTTGGTTTTTACTTGATTCTGCAGTAATGTAAAAAAAATCTGAAATTAAAAATCTTTGCTCCGACCGCGTCTGACGTCATGATGACAGACTGAAATAATTATGGCGTATAGCGAGTTAATTTCCACCCGGGTTTGGGTCATCTGAAGGAAAAATTCATACGGCCTCAAATATCCTGTTGGCCGTGATTCGTTAGCCGTGATTCGGTTTTTTGTTGAAACTTGCCTCGGTATCACGAAAAAAATGGTCTGAACATTACATTTTGGTAGTTGACTAACTTCATCAGGGGAGTGGGTGAATTTTGTTTTACGAAACCACGCCCAATAAGTCTAATTTAAAAATCTTTTTAATGTAGCAGTTCACTTTTCTCATCTTGAGTTCCCACATATCATAATTAGCGCAGGATACTGTTCTCATCTTACCGTTTGTCTATTATCACTCTGGCGTAGAAGGCGTAGTCAGTCACTCGAGCCTTTGAACCACCTAAATAGAACAGACACTTCCATTGTTAGTTGTATCAAATCTGGAATGAATGTGAGTGTTTTCATTGGGACAATTGATTTCTCCCATATGACTGTCAACAAAACTTCTCGTCGACCTTTTCTATATCAATCAAATTGATGTTCCGAGCTCTTCTAAAACGCTAGTTGCCCCCTGTATACCTTAATTTTTGCACTTATAATTTTAATGGTAAAGAATCGAAACTACGGACCTGTGATTCTGTCTCCTGCTGTGATGTTACCCATTGATATGTTCATCCATAGTTCTTCTGTCGCATTAACTTTTTTGCTTGCATTTTTGTCAGTTGTCACTGACAATTCACCTGCAGTTAAACGCCAGCAGAACTAAACAATATACTAAACTCCGGCACACAATCAGAAAAAAAAATTACATTCATCCTTACTGAAAGCTGTTAATCTGATCCTTGCGTAGTTAATTTTTACCCTAATTTGCGAATGGCAAAAAAAATTATGTGATCATGAAAGTATTCCCGAAAATCAAATTATGGCTGAATTTGTTTAAAAAGTTTCATTTTTGCTTGCAACAATGAAAAATTATTTA
The DNA here is from genome assembly GCF_963678635.1 of Symsagittifera roscoffensis. Lineage (NCBI taxonomy): Eukaryota > Metazoa > Xenacoelomorpha > Acoela > Convolutidae > Symsagittifera > Symsagittifera roscoffensis. Next base: position 20,309,352 of record NC_087064.1, read on the forward strand.
CAAGTGTTGACTAATAGACAAATTTTCCCATTCAAACATGGTGGATGATTTTGCTCACGTGGTACTTAGTTGTTATCTAAGTGTGGGCTTTGGTCGTTGATTTAATTTCAATACTTTTCAGGTTGATTAATAAAACATATTCACAAAAGATTTAACAAAAAAATGAGCGTCAGGAAGTTGACTTACTAAAATTATCGTAGAGATCGCAGAAGTATCCATGTCAAAAGCTGCAATGTTTTTATTTCAAACTAACCAAAACTAATTTTATCGTATGTCAAACAGTTTGTGAAAAGTCATAAATCAAAAATCAAAATTTGACCATTTTTTTTGTGAATTCGAAAAGAGACAGATTGACAGATTACCTGATATCCCTTACCGGTTACCTAACGTTGAAGTGGCAGCATGTCCCCGCCATTGATTAATAAGCTTCTAATAAGGAATATTTTAATGAATCATTTTCAATCTCGCATAAATATTTTAATTACTGAAATAATGCTTTGGGGACAACAGAAAAAAAACAAAAATTAACACTGTGTTAAATAAGTCATGATTTCATACAACTTGAGCAATCGCTCATACAAGAATAGCCGGTTAACACAAGAAAATACAAGGATAGTTGGTTACCGAAGCATAGAATGTTCCGACCATAGTCTTAAAAAAATAAAAATAAACAGTTTTTTCGAAGTAGTGTAGTTTTTTTCCGGCGTGATGTGATAAAAGCAGCAGAGCAACAAACCTAAATATATGGAATTTTCCGCAGTCGTAGTAAAATAAGCGAATTGAAAAACAGTTTTGTAGAAAAATGATTAAAAAAACGAAGAAAAATTCAGAACTTTTTTTCAAATGTTTTTGCAGTTTTTTTTTTTAATTTTCGAGTTTTTTTATTTCAAAAAGGCACACAAAACTATAAAAAAACTAACGTTACTCAAGTAAAACTAAATTTTACGTTTTAAAATCAGTTGTTATTCCTTTTTAGCCATTAAAATAAACTAATGCAAATCTGCTCGCGTGCTTTATTTGCTCGAATTGAGACAATAAACTAAAGATTTCCAACCGGTTTTTCTCGACACCGTCATAAATTTGGTTTGAATCACAATTGTAAGGGCTTTAATATGATGCAATCTTAATTTCTCTCCGGTGATTTTTTGTTTTAGCGGGAAAAAAATAGAAAAAAGAAAAAACACGCCCGAATACAAATTTCTTCTTCCTTAAAACTTTTTCCATTTTGAGTTTAGATTAGCTAAATAGTAAAAATAAAGAGCTATAATGCACCAAACATATCACTTCGTGATGATAATTACGTGTGATAGGAAATTTTTCAAAAAGTACTTTCCTGAAAGATGTCCAGTTTTAAAAATTTAATTGAGTTTTTTTAAGCACTAATTACCGCAGACAATTAACAAATTGTCAAAATTTTTAAAAATTATTCTGGGTAAAATCAACTTTGTGTGAATGTTTTTCGTCTTTGTCATCCAAATAATGTTGAAAAAAAATTATATGGCAGAAAAGAATGATAAAAAAAATTGAATACAATTCGGTTTCCTGCGAGTTGCAGAGAAGACCCTAGTAGGCATTAGTAGGCTTTTCTTAGGCTTGTCTATTTGTTTGACTTTACCGCATTCTAGACTGAGCTACTCACATCCATTTCGTAGAACTGTTAGGTGGGTTTCACTATTGCAACAGAAATTGGCCAAGCTGTTGCAGAATTGAAGGTAGAGATCAAGTAAGATTTCACCCTCATGCGCTACTAATGTCGTAGCAGAAAACTGATTACTTGATCTGAATTTCTCAAAATGAACGCCTCACATCTATGCTGAGTATCTCAAAATTAAAAGCGCAAGATCAATTTCTCTAAACACTTATTCAAAAAATAGTGCCAAGCTGCGCTGCGAAAATTACAGAAAACTCAAACGCCTTATATTCTTTGAATTCCATGCATGATTCTGAAGAAAAACTAATTCTTCTTCCTTTTTAAAAATAACCAACAAAAAGTTGAAAAAGAAACCTGTATCAATATAATTTTTTGCTGGGAAACTAAAAAACTGAAGTTGATTTTTAAATTTGAGTGAAGGGTTTACCCGTACTCAATGAAAGGAGAAAATAATAGATTATAATGGATTTTATTGTGAGTCTCCATGAATTTCAAAAAGAATTCATTATAATTGATTAAAAGTGGAATATAATGTCAATATTTTTCGAAACGATAAAAAAAATTATTATAATCGATTACAATTGATTATAATCAATTATTTCTTAAATTTTTTTTTCTCAAATTTTATTGAATTATAATCCACTATAAAAATGCCCACAAACGCCTTTTTTGGCTAATTTTTTTTTCAAAAAACTTTGCGATTGGCGCAGAAAATTGGACCAAAAAAAATGGTTTTTTAGTGTTTTGAGAGAACTCGGAAAAACAATTTGGCCGATCTAATAAAAATGTCGACAAAATTGCAAATCCGCCCCCAACCCCTAGAGAAAATCCTAGATCCGCCCCTGCTTATGGTTTAAATATAAATTAAATTTGATTTTTACTGTGTTTTCATGCAGAATAGCTAAATTTTAACCCATTAGAATTGATTTTTTGTGAGGTAATATTTTGATAGAAAAAGGGATTAGAAAAAAAATAATTGAAGAGAAAATAATTGAAGATTCACTTTCGTGTTTAGAAATGATTTTGAAAAACAATTAAAATTTTTTGAAAGATTATTTTATTAAATTTTGCTTTGAGTTCCTTCGCGTTGAGTTAGTTTCTTGTTGATGAGTAGAAGTGAAACAAAGTGAACGTTCCCTTGCAGTGTGTCGGCTGCGATTCTTTTCTTCTTGATGTTGTGATTTCCGTTTCCGAGTCGCTCTTCGACTGTCTTCAGAATCTGCTGGGATGTCTCTTCGTTTAGCTCCACTGGACAACTCAAGCTAGAGTAGATATCAAAGGAGGTCTGAATACTGAAACAACCTTCATTACAATAATAATAAGTTTAAAGGTCAATTGATGGCATTAACATTTTGAAAAAAAATCCACTTTTTAGGTCGAATTTGTCTTCCAGATCATTTGAAAATTACTCAATGTTATGAGTTCACGAAAGCGAAAAAAGAGCAATACCTATTTAAAACTCGATTTTTAACCCAAAGTTCTGAGATGTTGCACATTAATCTTGTTACTTTCTATGCCCAGTAAGTCAGTAAAAATATTAAAAAGTCATTTTAAGAGGTATGGGAGCAAATATAAGTATACTAAATTTCATTTGAGTTTCGATTGTTTATAATGCACAGCCCCTCGCTGATATTCTTGAGAGCTACTTTGGGCAACTTTACAAATTTTGGGCAACTTTACAAGTGCAAAAAGTGTTCAACAAAAAAATTATGACATCTCCGAGAAAAAAGCGTCAAAATAAAATTAAAAAGTGTGGACAAAAAAGCTGATTCATGTTTAGACCAAATAAAGGTATATCAGCGCTAGACTTGATGATTTTATTACCAGCACCGGTTCAGAAAAGTGCGTCACAGAAAAACAAATTACATTTATCTCATCTATGTTTCAAAAAGGCATACATATCAGTCGCCGTTCAAACGACGAAAAATACTCGAAAACTGAAGCACTCCAACTTAGATCAATAGTGTAACATTCAAATGAGCTCTCATTAATAGTTTTGGCACTATTTGGATAGACGATAAATCAATATTTTTTATCACCAGCAATTCATAACTCATGTTAAAACATGGCTACAGATGAAGACTTTGACTCGGGGGATTTGTCGAGCGCAGCTCACGCTGGTAAGTGTATATATAATCTTTAAACATAACTGACAATTAGCCCCCTGGCTGGAAAATGAGTCAATCAAGTGCTTTTAGCGGACTATCTACAAGTGGACGGCAACCAGAAAAGGTTGAGCGAACAGAGTTACAATAAACTTAGCAGCTCCTCTATACGACTCAAGAGCCCTGCGCTGACTTCAAGAATAACGTCGGCAACTTCAAAAAGCGCATTCAAACCAGTCAAAAAGCAACGCCGACAATCGCTCGAGAGCTCGGCGGTTAACTTACAACGAAACGACTCGTTTGGAGTGTCCAATAACCGAGGCGCGATGACGAAAGAACTCCTGACGGCACAATTGAAGAGCTTCCTTGTCGAACCTTCAGCTCCCAGTTCCGGAAATCAGCACCGGAAGCTGCCGGTTTCCCCTCCGGAAGGGCAACAGGATAACGGCGTGCACAGTTTGGACAGACAGTCGCTAAGAAATAGAAGGCCCAATTCAACCGACAGTCGAAGTAAGATCAAACAACCTCATAAAGCCAAAATTTCGAGATTTTTTTGTATTGACCCCATTTTCCCCAATAATAGCATGTATTGGCGCCAAAAGCTACTTTGCAAAAATGGTACAGCTGGATTGCAAAAAATGAATGCTATAAATTATTAGGAAAAGGGACCTTTTGGTTAGTACGAGCATGATGGTTGGGTCTCAAGCAAAAGGAACTATGGAAGATTTTATGAAAATGACAACAATGAAAACGAAAATGTGAAATGGGTCCTGCTATATAAATCCGTTCCAATTTTAAACATTCTGATAGTTCCTTGAATGTGTAATTCCTTGAATAATAAGATCCTTGAATAACTGATAACTGTGTAATTCTGTAGATCTAAGATACGACAGAACTTCTCCGATGAGGGCTGCCTTGAAGCCACCCTTTGGAGGATCCAACGATACTAGTCGGGTTTCACCCTCGAGTATCCCGACTGCGACTCAGAAAAGAAGTCTGAGCAACAGCCGAATTCCGACGCCCTCATCTCTAAACACAAGTGCTGTCATGAACCAAAATTCGGCTAATCATACAAGCCAGGGTAACCAACAGCCGTCTCAAATTCCAACATTGTCGAGGAAGAATTCGATTGGCAATGGTGGCAGTTCAACTAGCAGAATTCCCACTCTGGCTAGAAAATCTTCATTACCTTTTTCTCACAACCACGAAGAGAAAAACCCGTCAAACAAGTAAGAGACAAACTAATAGCAAAACTACTTAATTTTGTCTCATTTTAAGCTTTTTTAGCCATTTCATCAAAATTAATCAAAGTGAAGTATTTATTTATAAAACTTAGCGTGTAATTAACTATTTGCACTTATATAAGTTATTTTAGAGAGCAAGCATCAGTATCGAACCACGAGAACGCGGCAAACATTAATAGTGTTTCTGGTTCACACGCCCGCCAAACCGAAAAACCGAAATCTGCCTTCACGAATTTAAAACCCGAAGTTCAAATAAATCGACCTAAGAGTTCCGAAGTTGACGATGTATCCACGAGTGTTAGTTCAAATACAGCAAACGAGCAAAAGAAGAAGAAAGAGTCGGTTATTTATATTGACTCGCAGCCGAAAGAAAATAGTCCGACAAATACCAAGCCAATAACGATGTCTCAAATTCCAGTGTTCCGACGAGCGAGTTCTTCCCAATTTGAAGAGACATCGGCTCATCAGTGCAGCCGGAACGAGAGAAATCCGAGATTGAAAAACGCTTCCGAATCTGAAGCTGGACGTCGCCAAGAACGGCAGGGTACGAAAACTTTGTCTAGTTTCAGTTCAAAACAAATAAATTCCAGACGAAACTCCCACGATCGACAAAAAAATGAAAGTTCCGAGGAAAATAACGAAGAAAATATGATGAACTCTGCGCCGACCATGAGAAATGTAAGCTTCAGCCCGCTTCCGACAAACCCGAATTTTTGTGGGTTCGAAACAAAGCAGGCGGATGTCATCACTGAAGCCTTCGGAATCATTGGCAAATATTTTCCCGAAAAAAGATTTCATATGTATAACCTCCAACGATCCAAATCATTGCGATCTAAAATAAAACCAAATTTTTTTGCCTCGCATAGTAACAGTTTTGCAGGAACCAACCCTTACTTGCTACACAGATACAATTCTCTACTTTCGAGTCAAAAGTACTCGCCGGATTCTTACAATTTGGGATATATGCAAAACGGACCCTCGATATCTCACACTTATTTGGAGAATGCTTTCACTCGGTTAGGATCTGGACAATTCACGACGTTGAACCCGCATCTGAGAAGCAGAACACCGCCTTTAAATTTTGTCTATCCAGCTCTGAGGCACCCTAACCCCCTGGTGTATGTTCAAACACATCCACAAATGTCCTACCTGCCAATGAGAAATTTTCAAATCAATGATGGTTTTTGAATGAAACAATCAAAAGCCAATTTCTTGTATCAGGGTTTTTTGTAATTAATTTTTATAGCAGTTAATGGAAAAAAAATAATAATAAAATTGATTGTCATCGTTATTTTTCCTGTGAAGATATTAAGCTCACTATATCTAGTTATCGGAACCAAGGCGGATTTAGGATTATCTCGAGGGGGGGGGGGGGGGATTTTCAAAAAAATCTCGAGAATTTTCTCAACCTTTCTTTTTGTCAACCAAATTAAAAAAAGATCCCATTTTGACCAAATTTTCCGCGCCGCAGGCAAGTTTTCAAATAAAACAGGCCAAAAAGGCACTTTTAGGCAATTTTGGGAAATTTTGACCGAAAAATTGCGTTTTTTCGGCGCGCGCTCCCCCTCAAAATGAGTATATTTAGGCGCCAAAGGCGCGTTTAGAAAAGTTTTAGGGACAGTCAGCCACAAATGGATATATCAAAATAGTACAAAGGGGGACCCTTTAGGTCGGCAGGGGGTCGAATCCCAAAAGGGGAGAAGGGACGCCCCCCCCCCCCTAAATCCGCTGGTGATCAAAACTACAAAGATGGTTTGAATTTTCCGGAAAAAAAAGCATTAGTTTTGAAATGTGAAGCGCATTTTTCTCAAATTGGGTTAATTTTAGATTAAAAAGGATCGAGACAAAACTTGCTAGAATTTTAGCAGAATTAATATGGTGCAATTCGTTTTGCGAGATTTGGGCACAAAATTTTACTCCAAAAAAGATAATTTCTGGTTTTTTGTTGGTCAAAAATTACGGTGGAATCCCTCGTATGCAAAGGACCGAATGCGCGAAAAAAAATCAGCCAATCAGATTTCAGTAATCTAAAATTTGGAAAGAAAACCTCAAAATCTGAAAGAAAGTAAACATTTCCTGGGACTTAATATTGATATTGACCGAATATGAAAACGGCAGAAAAATGCAAACTATCACTGACCATCCGACGCTGAATTGAAATAAATTTCATAGTTGAAGGGTTTTGTTATGAAAGAAGCAAAATATTCCTTCATTTAATTCATTTCAATTGAATGGCAAATGCTTTTTTCTAAAAATTGACTTTCGGCTAATTTTGTTTCCGGTCCTTCGCCCACAAGTTTATTGCCCATTCGGTCCTTCGCGCATGAAACTAGCCCCCAGAAGTTACGCCAGAACTACCTAGTTGATCTTTAAAATAATTATATCAAAGTGAGCCTCTTACGTAGCCCAACAATCTTTAACGAGGTTATAGTCTCCAAAAACTTAAGGAAAACATTTCAAAATTGTTTTTAATTAAGAAAATCTGGTGATTTATATAGTGGAAACAACTTTTTTTTGTATAGCAAACAAAAAATTATTTTATTCATTGCTTTAGAGATTATATTTTCCTTAAAATTTAATGCGCCCTGTAAGAAGCTCGGTACTACTATGATAGAGTGGTCCCTCGAAAAAGCAACTATGATAGACAGGTCCCGCATGCATTTCGCATGTTATAATTTTGAAAACTTATTTGTGTATAAATTAATCATTTCAAAAATCTTGCAAAATATGTTCAGCCAAAAACTTTTCAGACTGAAAATTGTAATCACTATTGTTTATATATTGAAATTTGCTCGCTTTACTTTATTTTACGGTTTAACAACCATATGATTGGTTTGACTTATTTGTCATCAAAACCCACTATCGTCGGTTTTTTTTAAATTTTCAACATTAATATGGTGAGGGGGAGGTTTTAAGAGGTAAAAAAAACATGGGCTCTTTTTCCTTCCCCCCCCCCCCACCTGCAAATTTTTCAATTTGAAATTATTGTTCACTTTGTCCGATTGTCATGAAAATTGACATGCAGACTAATTAGGCCATAAAAAACATATTTGGTCTTCATAATTAACCTTGTAAAACCAATCGTTAGACTTCAAAATTCATGTTTGTGTGAGGTGGGGGGGGGGGGAAGGAAAAAGAGCCAAAACATGAAATTTGTTCGAAAATTTACTGCGACATCTTTCTGAAAGGCGTAATCATAATTATTAAACAATTTGAGAGCTCTAGGTGTCGTATTCTCAAGGTACCTGCTTATTTTCAAGGGACCACTCTATCATAGTAGTACCAGAAGCTCACTTTGATAAAAGTATGTTAGTGACTGATTTGGTAGTTGTGGCTAAATTTTGATTGACTAAACAACCAAAATTAAGTAAGATTTTTGGATCAATTTTTTGCGCCTAAAATTTGTGACTTCAAAAAATGTAGTATAACAGGAGTCAGCAGACAGTTGCAGTCTAGATACCACAGAATTTTCCCAACCAACACTTTAATATTTACGAAAAAAAAATGAAAGTTAGGGTAAAATCATTTACTTTCTCATTTGGAACGATGGTGACGTGGTTACGATCCGCCTCTTAAGCCGAGGCCCAACATGAGACGTGCCGGTGAGGCCAGATGTGTTTAAATTTCTTTTTGGAAAAGTTCTATTTTAGACACAAGGGAAAAGTAGCAAAAAGGGCTAACAAAATTTATTGCTCAGAACAAAGTTTTACAAATACAAAAAGAGTATATAATGCTATTGCATATCAAATTATTCACTATAAATGATTTATATAACATTAATCCAAATATTATAAAATATTTTTAAAATGCATAAATTATACAATTATACGAACCTTTTCATACGTGACATTTTCCGTAAATCATACGGACCATTTGGTCTAAAGGCTTCTCACAGGCTTCACAAGATTATATACTTATTATCACCAGTGGATTTAGGGAATATATACTAATTTTGAGCTGGGAGCGTTCCGAATGAACGCGGTTTTTTGGTCAAAAACTTTGCCTGCGGCGCAGTAATTTGGGTCAAAATGGGGTCCTTACAGTGATTTATGAGAGCTCAGAAAATCAAATTGGTCAACTTGAAAAAAGATCCGCCCCCTCGAGAAAACTCTAGATCCGCTCCTTGTTATTACCAAAATCTTAAACTAATCTACAAAATTGTGAGCCTGAAAACAATTTATTTATTATTATGGTTATCAAATGTCTCATGTGAAAAATTGATTTGCATTTTAGCAAGCTCAAACAAAATTCTTTGTAGTCAGTAAACAAATTTCAGACACGAACAATACAATAACTTCTAATTTCCCATAATTGTTCCGACTTTCAATACGAAAGTAACGGAATAATTGTGCTCGGGGTGGGTTTTTTTTTTCTTCAGACAAATTTCGACTTTTTAACAAGCCATTTTGTACAAAAATTTTATTATCATTCGAAAGGTATTGTTGTCTTCAGCTCAAATTGGAAAAGATATTTCACCTGTGATTATTTTTCGTAAAGTTATGGGGGTTTAAAGATTGCCATTTTGGCCAATTTGGAACAATTATTGCGCGATATATTTCGCGCTATTTACGCGTGAGCGGAGAGTTAATCCGCCTTAAAATTGTTCCAAATTGGTCAAAAGAAGCTTTTTTGCCATAATTGATTTGTTACAAGGAGCAAAATCTATCCTTTTATACTTTGTATGGCGTGTGGGGGGATGATTTTCATAAAAAATTTCGAATTTTAGAAAAAAAAATTTCATTTTATTTTTTCTTACGTTTAATTTTTTAAATGTTATTACTGCTCCATAAAACCTTAAAAGGCAGTCGGAACATTCAGGGCTTTGCCCTGATACGAGTAGTCTTGGGCTCTTTTTCCTTTTCCCCCCACCTCACTCAAACATGAACTTTATGGTCTAACGAGTGGTTTTACAAGGTTATTTATGAAGACCAAATATGTTTGTCATGGTCTAATTAGTCTGCATGTCAATTGTCACTACAATCGGACAAAGTGAACAGTAATTTCAAATATAAAAATTTGCAGGTGGGGGGGGGGGAAAGGAAAAAGAGCCTAGTCTTGTTGTAATTTTAAATTCAGTTTTTCCTGGCATGTCTAATTTGCCTGTCGTATAATTTCCTAGGCCCCGCTACAATTGACTTCAGATGTCGTCTTGTGCCGAACCTTTTTTAATCCTTTTCAACTATGATTAGATCTCAAAGCCCTCCCGCACAGGAGCTTCATGGATAATAATCGATTATATTGTCGTTTTATAGTCTGTATTCATAAAAACACAAGATTCATCAATTAGAATCCGTTTGAAAATCGATTAAAATCATAATCTTTCTTTTATCAATAAATTCCATTATAACTAAATTTAATCGATTATAATCCATCAAAAATGGTTTATAAACATAATAATTTTTTATATCAATTTTGGGAGGTTATTGGTGATTTTGGCAAGTTTTTTTTAGTTATCTCACTTCCTGTTTAAGGCAGTTGCTACGGATTAATTTTAATAAAATTCAGTTTTCACATAAGATTTATACTTTTAAATTTATCAACTTTTTCAATTTGGCAGTTTAACATTTTATTTAACTGTTATTTTTTCATCATCGCCATAGTAGAAAAAATACCAGTCGACCACTACCCCCCCCCCCCCGCCTACTGCCCCTACCACCCTGTCTATTGCCCGTACCCCACGCCCAGTTTAGGCCACCACCAATGTGAGTGGGGAGTTGCAGGTAACTGGACTTTTTATACACCAGAATGGGGGCGGTTGAGTGGCGAGGGGATTGGTGGGGCTATGGGAGGTGGTGGGAGTAACATATGGAGGGATATATTAGGGGTGGGGGTGGTATATTTGGGGTGGGGGAAGGGTGGGGTAGGTTGAAGGGACATTTTTTTTCCGGGGATGAACATGTTTGTTCGTGCTCTAATTTTGCAAAATTTCAAAAATTTCAAGAGTTAAATTAGCTGTAAACTATTTTCTGCAGAATAAAAGTGGATTTTCATGGATTTTTGTGACCCAGAAAAATCGATTTTTTTTTTCAAAACACCTACTATAATGTATTTTGAATATTGAAAATAATCGATTATGATACCATCAAATCCTAATTTCATGAGTGAAGGAAATTATTTCGTTTTTTTATACTCAGACTTGGTTCCTTTTTTAAAGAATTAAAATTTCTGTACATATTTCCTGCTGCTGTTCTTGTTAGCCCTCGTCATGTTTGTTAATTTAGGATGGTTATAGTAGCCCTTCTCGTCAATAATTACTTGGTTGAGTGCATCCACTGGATTTAGCGTTTCCAATAAGATTCTCCGCTGGAGATCACAATTTCTCATGTTGAATTTTATAAGGTCTATCATCCACTCTTGTTCCGCGATAATTCCTATTTCGCACGCTCTAGCTAAGTCCGATAGTGCTCCCCAAAATTGTTCCAAGAAATCTCTGAAGGACATGGATAAAACTTTCACCCTTGTAAATTTTTGTGGGAACAACCTTCCCCTTTGGCTCCTAGGTCCAACTAGAGGATGGATCTGACTTTTTATCCGCTTCGTTTCTCCTCATTCCATCAAAATTTCGTTTCTCTTCTGTGATTCTTTTGTCCTCCGCGTTTTCCTAGACTCCATTACTTCTTTGTTTCTGATCTCTTGAGCTTTCCTCTGAGTTTCATTTTCTGAATCCTGAGCGCCTTCTATTATAGGGATTGATAACCTGAAAGAACCATCCAATGGTTTTTTCAGGTTGTCTACATCTAAATTTTTTTTGGCGATGATGGCCAAGTGGAACTGTTGAATCAAATTGGTCTATTGGGTGGGTGGTTCTACATAATAGTTTGACCAAAAGTCGGGTATTCGCAGCAGATTCGAATCAGTGGACTGCACCATAATTGGGAGTATTCAAAAACCACTGGTATACTAAAGCTAACGAGGCTAGGTTACAAAAATAAAATTAAAATGTTGATTAAAAACTGATTTTTGTCTAAAGAGAGCATTAAGTGACGCGAAGTCCAATGGACTTTGGTTAGAACACAACTGACAAGTATCTAATTAGTGCTAGAGGTCAAGGTTAATAGAATCAAACACACGATCACAACATGGGTTAATTTTTTTGCGGATATACTCATTATATTTCCCATTAAACTCCAGTGAGGGTCGAGTGAAACCGTTTCTGAAATTTTAGTTGACGTTACAACGAGTTGAGCAGGCGAGTTGACAATGAACAACTTATTAAACCATGAAAACTAGTTTTTGGCTTTAAAAATCAAAGCTTTATTAGTTGTTGGATTATGCGAGCATAATTGTGATCAATTTTTGTCATTATAGTTTTTTAAACTAATTTTTGTCCTTCTCTGTTCTTTTTACATGCAAAAAATTTAAATCAAAATAAACCATAATAGTCCATAAATTTTGACTCACTTCACAATGCGCAACAATCGGGTAGTACATCAGCTTGTGGCATCAGTCAGTTTCAGAAACTCATTAGTTATAAAATTTGTAGGTAGCACATATTTTTGGTACCGGTGCAAAGTTTTCCAACCACAGTTGTCAGTTGTCAAGTTAATATTGAAAACAAACACAGTTCTTTGGAAGGTTTTTAGGTTTTCCTATGCTTTTTATTTGATATTATATTTTAATTTAGGAGTTTTTCAGCATATAAATCAGCAAACAAGACGATTGGGGTATCCAGACAAAAAATTGAATTTTTGGACTGCCTTTTAACAGGTCTCAATTATATTTGTTTAAATTTTTCCTGATGAAATTAAAATTTTGGACTGGCTATATCAAAATTCAAATGCTTAATATTCAGTCAAATTAATATGATTTATTAGTTTGCCTCAACTCAATTTGAAATAATTATGATTGCGGGATAATTCTTCCATTTTTCTCGAAATGCAAATCTTGCAATAAATTACAGTATTCTTGCTTTTTTCTTGCTAACTCTAAAAAATAAAAAATAGGTAAAACAGAGTGAAATTAAAAAATAATAATAATTGTCTAATTAATCAGATTTTTTTTCACCGCTGACTAATTCTAACATAAAAGATTATCGGTAAAAAAATAAAACCTTGCAAGATTTGCATTCTAGATACACTAAGGCCGACACGCATAAATAATACGCGCATAAAAACTATCCAATAAAAATTGAAATTCAGAATTTTTGTCGGCAATTTCTTTTCACTTGGGTATTTTGACAAATAATGAAATCATTAAACGACCTCTAAAATGTTTTAGCATTTGTTGCTTTTTTTCCCCATCACATCCGTTTAATGAATCAAACCGATTAATGAATTCATTAAATCTTTATCATAATAATTTTAGTATTCGTTGCTTTTTATCCCATCACATAAAAATATCTGGAATGTTATTTTCTCGAGAAAATTCGTTTTTGGCATGAAAATTTTAGTTTTTCCTTATAGACTAATCAATTCTTATTCCAAATTAACAGATTTAGCATTTTGTTAATTACACCAAAAATTAACTTAGAAAACATTTTTTATTTTCAAAAACTATCCTAAAGTAGGTGCGTTACTTTTATATGGGTTAACATTGAGATGAAATTACCTTGAATTTTTTACCTTAACAGTTCAGCTAGCTATATTTAGAGCTAGTACTTCGCGTTAAAGGGTGGAATCGAAGCTTAACTATGTTGACAGTGCCAATGAAAAAGTTTATTTTTCTGATCAGGTGCAGCCATGGTGTGTTTGATATACAAAAACTTAATTTCTCGTGATAATATCAATTTTTTTCAACTGCTCCGTAATTTTTAAATTTACCGTAATTTTACTGAACCTTATTCATTTAGGGCAGTTTTGCCTGAACGTTTTTTGCATGTGTACGGTATGAATATGAACTGAAAATATTTTCCGGAATATAACTTTCAATTTACACTTGGAAGTCTTAAAATGGTATCTAAATTTTGAATTTCGATTGATTTTGCAAAACAAAAACAGAGTTGAGGGATCAAAATTGGCGTCAGAATAATTCTGGCGTCGAATAGTTCAATGTTTCAGACTGTTTGAAGATCAATAAAAAAACTGTACCTTTTTGCGAGGTAATTTCTGAAGTAATTTGAACATCTCTCTCCGCTGTTTTCGAAGCTTCTTTTCGTAATCATGAAGGCGTGAATAAGAATGAACTTAAACTCCACAAATATGAACACATTTTGATGCATTGAATCAAATAGGGAGTTGAGAGCCTGAACTGAAAAAAGTGCCACTCCCAGTTCAAATGAGTCATAGGTAAGACGTGATAGAGATATTTGTTCAGGATGAGAAGAAAGGTCGGTTTGGACGAACTGACACGGGTACTGAATGTATCGCTGCTTGCAGTAGTTGACCCACTCCAAGTTGAGGTCTGAAGAAAAAAAAACAAATTAGAACTTCTGCTTGCATCTATAAAATTCTTTTTGGAAGAAATAGGTAAATGTTGAGGACTAAATAAATTTGGGAGTTAAGGAATAAAAAAATCATGTAATCATTTTGGAAGCAGGCAAATGTTAGCTACAAGTACGACTTAGCAAACTATTCATCAAACACAATTGATTCGTTTATTTGTAATCGGCGGTGAAAACGGGTGTCAAAACACGAAGCGGATCAATTGAGCAATCTCCCCCCCATTCTCGCGTGGGGGGGAGATAGCTCAATAGGTACTTGAGACATGTTTATAACCACTTGAAAATAGATTGAATGACATGAAATCATAAACCATATTTTCCAACGACTGTGGAAAGCCAAAATTTACAATATCAAAGCTCAAAAGTTTCATTCAAATAGAAAAAAGAATCAATAAATCAGGCTTAAAAAGCGACTTTTTTCTTTCTTAAAATGACAAAAAGCTATTGCGTACAATATTAAGGTGCTGCGGAGAACCGTTTTTGCTATTCAGATACAAGGCTAGAGCACCAACCCTGGTAAACCACTTTCCTCGATGAGGCTATGGTCGCCTATACAAAAATTTGCAAAAGAAAAAAATTCATAAATTTCAAGTTTTTTTTTCAAAATTTTTCTCGATACTCATATAAAAAAAAACTTCAGTCGGTCAAATGATTGCGTGCTATAAACAAAACATCCATCTACTTCCGTTTGCTGACGTCTTTTTGAAGAGTTTATTCATTTTTGCTGGGGGGGAGATAGCTCAATTGGTCATTACGGGGGGGGGGGGGGGGGGGGGGGGGGAGATTGCTCAATTGATCCCACGAAGCTGTCGAATTTATAAGATGACGTTGGTTCAAAAAAATTGTTAATGAAGCTCGAAAAATAAAAATGAAAAAATATTTTTTTAGGGCATAATGACTCACCGACACCTACAAACTCTAACTTTTTCCCATTCTTCTTCTGGATTTCGTCCACTACAGTGTGTATGGTCGGACATGGTCCACAGCCGAGGTCCATGACCCGGACCACGACAGAGTCAGAATTACACTTGGCAGCGGCGAAGTCTCGAAGTTGTCTGCGCAAGTGGGGTGTGAACACTTCGGCCTGATGTAGAAGAGCCTCTAGCTCCTTAGAACTCTTTTGAACAGGAGTCGAATTCATTCTCAGATAACAAAGATTAGATAAGAGCTGTTTTTTGATAGTTTTACAATTAACACAAATTTTGGGTAAATGTAAGCAATAATGGACTGACTAAATTGAAAATTTGGATTAGTCCAAGGTGGTATTTAATAAAAAAAATGCTGGTCTTAACTTGAAAAAAATTGGAGATAAGTATAAAGATCGAGACGGCATTAAGTAACTGATATGGTATTAGCTTTACTCAACCGTCTCAGACACTACTTTCATGTAATCTTTTTCATATTAGTCTTTTTATTATGCAAGATTACCGAAAAGTGTTCTCGCAAAAAAATGCAATCAGTAAAAATATAATTAAAATGCTGTCTGAGTGAAAAACTTAAGTAATTCATGTAACTTGAATTAAATTATCTAGCGCGCCATAAAAGAACTATAAAACATCTAGAAACAATAAATTATTTCTAAATTTAGAGGCGCGACAGTGTTTCGAAATGAGCTAAACTGCGACCATAAAATTCATACCAAAACATTTTCTCAATTTCAAATTCCCAACATCGGTCAAAATAACTCCACTAGAGCGGCGCCTTCAAAAAATAACAAACCGGTTCTTCTTGAAATAAGTAATTCAATGAAACGTTGTGCATTTGTTTTTTGGTTACCTCAGATCAACTCTGACTGGGTTCCACTAGCATTAGTCGAAATACTGTGGCGGTTAAGTAAAAAAAAGCAATAACCAGCATATGTTTATATCATTTGTTCTTCATCCATAGCCATTCTGTTTTCAACGCATATAAATGCACATAAGCTGCAAAAGTCGGAAATGCACGCGTCTGTAGAGGTGGAAAAAGCAAGGCGATTAAATGTAATTTCCACGCTTGCTTTTCCTTCCTTTCAATATTATTCAGAAATGGTAAAAATAAATAGGAAGTAGAAGATTTTTTTTACTGAGTTAGGCCAAGATAAAGCAGAGACAAGCCACAATTATGACACAGAAACGGGCGAGTATTTTAAGACTTCGTCTCGAACTGACAAGCGACGTTTTTGCGAATACAATCAATAGCTGGTTTTAAGTTTCGTGGGTTGAGTTTCTGCGACTAACTACAAGATTCTCAAAGTCGAACAGATAAAGACTTTGCGCCCAAAATTATTTAGTCTGGACAGGGTTTGATAGTTGGGCACGAAATCTTGAAAGATCGAGTTTTAGTCGCCTTAGTTTAGAAAATGGTCGCGACAGTTTGAAAGCTAACATAGAGTAACAGTTAGTAGCAAAAATTCTCTAATTAGGTGCGAGAGTCTAGACGGGGCAGTACAACAAGGCCGAAAAACAACAATGCCGAGAACCAAAAATTTGTTCAAGAGTGGCAAAAATTGTTTTGGATACTACTTTTACTCGTCTCAAATTACTGGCAAAAGAGCCAACGATTTATAGAAAGAGTTCAAAATCTACAAAGATTATCAATTTCTGAGACCGTTGAAAACATTTTTGTTTGGGACTTTCGCACCCGCATCCAATTTTAGGCGTAAGTAATTGATTATAACGGAATGTTATGTTGATTTTTGGAATAATTAATTGATTACAATTAACCAATTAACAAAATTACGCGTTTAAAAATTTTATTATCGACTAAAATCGTGATGTTTTCCAAGAGATGATAATTGATTATGGTCATACAAAAAACTCTTTAAATCATTGATAATCAATTTAATTTATTTATAATCTCTTATTTTGCCGAAGTTTTGTCTCACTAAAAGTATTTTTTAATTATATTTTATGGGTTATTATTTTTCGGTCAATTACGAAATCTCAAAAAATTACATGTCTTTTCACACTTTATCAGAACACAAAGTTCTATCACAAAACAATTGTTTCATACAGAACCGTTCATATGAATTGAAAGGTTCCCACGGTAGGTGAAAATTAAAATAATCCAAACAAATCATAAAACTAAAGCAATGTGCAGATTTTTTAGTGGTTACAAAAAATTTAATTGTGCACCATGAAGCAACTTTAATTAGGATGAATTGAATAAAAAGTTATAAATTTGTATTTTTTGAAAATTTTCAAAACATTTTTCTCATTTTTCCGTAAACTAACGCGTGCAATTTTAATGGAGTTTTTGAGCAAAATTTATGTATTCAAAATTGCGATAAAATTAACAGATTATTAGATATTCTATTTAAAGCAAAATTAGACGGGTTAACTATCGATTATAGACGATTAAAATGTAATAAGAATAACTATTATTTGAGTTCAAAAAGAGAGATTATAATCAATTATTAAATGATTAAAATCAATTTTTGCTCAATTTCAGTGAGGGTGGTACTAAAATCAGAAAAGTTCCAACTTTTAACGCTTGGAAACTGATGAGGGTATTTCACATTTTAGTAAAATGGATCTATTTAACAATCGCAGTTCAAAGTGCCGAAGAACAGCAGTGCCGAAACTAAAATGTTTTCAAGATTGCCAAAAATTGGTTACTTATAAAATTTTTGATTTTTTTTGAATTGTGGGCACTTCAGCGTAAATACTGTTTTGCATGGAAGCAAAATCGTGAAAAAAATTACAATTTGCTGAGTTAAATGTTTTATCAGAAAAATTTGGGACGCCGCACTTGCAGAATGTTTGTTTGTTTAACAAGCGTCATCAATTAAATGGTCAAAACTTCCGTCCATTTGAATATAATTACTTACCAGTGATTTCGGATCAGTAAGACCAGTATTCAAACTAAATTTGAGCCTAGTTGGATAACAGTTCAGTTTCATCAGTGCCTTTCATAGTTGGATTTTTCTTATTGGCTACTTTCCAAAAAATGTGATTTTCGAAACATAGATGCATTATCAAAGTAACTGAAGCAAGAAACAGTTTTGAAACGAATCCTCAATAGCGTCTCGTATTTGAAGCAGAAGTATTTCAGCAAATCTCATTTCTCAGAAGAAATAACTTGTTTTAGGTCAAAATCTAGTAAACAGCTCAGATTTTGAGAAAAATCTGATTAGTGAATTTTCATGGCTAATACTCAAAGCTTGTCTGAAATCTGTTATTGACAGTTAAACTTTTTTTATTCCATCGTTATAGTCAATTAAAAAGAATAAATACTGCCTATAATTTTCCTGTCAAAATGGTTCCTGAGCGCTAAGAAGAAATTTTTGTTTCTTTTTAACACAGAACTGTTTCAGTTGTATGCCGTGCTGCAGAGGTGTTTTGAGCTTTTCAGGAGATATACTTTTAACGTTTTCGTTGAGAATTTAACAGAAAAAAGTTTCTTTAATTGATTTTGTGATTTAGTGAAGAGAGACAAATGCTGATCTTTATGACAAGCCAATCATTTTTAGTTTTTCTTTTTGTGAATTACTAATCGCTTCTATACAAATCAAAGCTGTAAATTGTTTCAAAAGTTCTGATAGAAAAAGTTTCAGCAATCAACAAAATTACTAAGTTTTTGTCATTAACTCGTTTGATCCACGGCGGGTGGTGATCCAGGTCCAGGATAAGGACCCAAGATAAAATCTCCATAGTTGTTTGATGAAATGGGTCAGTCAATCCACGACTTAAGAAGTGTAACTCTTTTTCAGATAACGGATAGGAAGATGACATTCAATTGAAAAAAGTCACTTTTTTGTTCTTTTTTTGGAATCATTGAGTTAAGACCGATGTGGTTAACTCATAGAGTAATTTCGAATAGGGTACACCGTCTGCTCGTCACGCTATCTTATTTTCGGCCGGATAGATTCGTGCAACTTCTTAATCTAATGCCGATCCTAATCTTACTCTTATACTTTCTAGTCTCAGGGTGTTTAACTAGTCTCTGCTAGGCTCAGTAGATCTAAGGTATACTGGTTTGTTGCGGCTGCTGAAGTTCTCTTGGAGAGGCAACTATATTCTAAGTTAAATTCAAATCTCTCTGGTGCTGAAATTACAAGTAATTTCAGCACTTACAAATAAGTGGGTTGTTAGTTAGATGGATTATGATTGGTTAATATTAAATACTTTACAGTGGTAAAATATCCAATTTATCCAATCATAAAATATAGTTTAGATCAGGTTCCACCCATCCGGGTTTTACAGAGTTTTTAGAATTATCTTTCTGCAATTCAAAGGATGGATGATGAACGTTTGTATTTGGCGAACATCACATTCTTGTCCGGTTTCTCTTGTTAAAGAAGTTCCAGGACGCTGGAGTTAGGGACATCAATCGTTGTGTCGTCTTGTGACAACGACTGTGTTCCCCGATGAAATCAATCTGATTTCAAAATGGTTTGCTATGACGGGTTTTTCTGTATTATGTAGAGAACTTGTTTTGTGTTCAACCTCGTCTGGGAATGGCGTGGAGATCGTGTGTGGAAGGGATGCCTCGTAACTCGGATCTGTACGTATACTTGAACATCGAGGTGGTCATTGGTCTAGTTCAATGAAGTCCTTTTCTGCGAAGTCAAGTTGTACTCTAAATCCTTTGAGTTGTGATTGTGGACGGCATATCGGTTGTGGTTAGCCATTCTTGTTCGAGTGTGATGGAGTCACTTTGTCTTTGGCTGTTCGTCTTTGTTGTTGTGTGTCAATTTATATACTGCAAGGTATGATTTACATTTTATAAAATTTTATTAGTTCGGTTTTTTAATCATGAATTTAGTTAGTTGTTTTCACAAAAGCTTTTTTGTTTTAGTTCGGTTATTTTGAAGAGTTACTCGCCCTTGAGTACGTCTAATTAAAAATAGAAGTGTGGTCACAAAGCGTGGATGTAGCGCAGTGGGTTAGGCCGGCAATAGAGCATGCTCAGGACGTCCTCTCTGGTGGGTTAGGCCAGGAGTGGGAGTATGATTTCGTGCGGTTTCTTTGAGAGGTCCTGTTATGTGATAACGTTTTATGTTGGATTTATGTTGGTCTTTCTTATGTTTCTTTGGTTGTGTCCTTTTTTCAAAAATAAAATTGTTTTTGGTATGGGTTTGTCTTGCGACTTTTTTGTGTTTTATTATTACTTTCTTAGACTTTATAATAGTCTTCAAAAGAATAAATTATCCAGTTTTAAACTGGGTTAATCCGGTTTGGGTACCGTTGGTTTTCTTTTCTTAGTCATGCTGTTATTTTATGATTTGTGGTGTTTAGTAAGCTGCGTTGGTTAGTTTGGTTTAGTCCAACCGGGTTAAAGGAAAGTTTGAAACTTGTTATCGTGTGTTAGAGTTGTTGAGTGTGAAAACTTGAAACTTAAAATCATTATTTAAACAATTCTTCGTGGGCGAGCTGTGCGAGTTTGGATAGAATTCTTGTGCGAGTGAATGAAAATATTAAAAGGTTAGTACTGCATTTTCATTTTATCAATTTATTACATAGAATTTCAAATTTACTGCTTTTTGTTGGGGGAAATTTAAAGTTATAAATTTTCATCGTAATTAAATTTACTGCTTTATGGGGAAACAATTTATAAACTAATTTACTGCATTTGGTATGAATTCTATTATATTATCTTGTGCAAAATATTAATGAAGTTTAGAAGAATTTTAACAAGTTTATTTTTTATTTTATTTTTCTGTTTTTTTGCAGATGATCGTGGTATGAAGACTAGAAATGTAAAAGAAACATGAATAAAGAATGGTTAGTACTAAATTAAATTTATTAGTTAAGATATTTTTAAATTATACTTACCTGTTAATCGTCTGGGAAAAAGCCGTGGGGGAAGATGTCGTGTATCATGTCCGATGTTGTTAGTAATTTTGCTAGTATGCGAATGATGTTTTTAATTTGAAGCAATGGCCAAAGCAATTGAAGTGCTTTAATGGTTTTTAGTTTTTCGGTGCCTACTGCAAACTCATAAGGTGTGTTTTGAATGAGGTTATATATTTTGTGATTATATTTAGTATTGTGAATAAATTCTAATATTGGGATTTCTATAGGCTGGATACATTCATGTGGGATAAGGAAGGGTCTGGATTCTTCGGCGTTAAAGGTCTTCGTGATGGGACAAAATATATACATTTGTGTTACTGGGTCATAATTACGGAGGATGCCGTGGAGGTTAGTATCCTTGATGCAATAGGTGAAATTAAGAACAAATGGTGAAGTGTACTTCGAGTTAAGAAACTGAAAAACGATGGTTTGGTTGTCTTGATGGAGTATGTAGATCAAAATGAATTTGTATGAAGCGATAGTATGTATACGTATGAGTCTGTTTAGTGCGTAACATAATGTCGTGTGAACAGTGCAAATCGCGTTCATGTGGTGCAAGGAAGTGAAAGGTTAGTGAAAATAACTGAAATTTGTCTTTAAAACTTTCGTAAGCTTGATTATCATTTAGTGCTTCAGAACTGATGTGATCATATTAGTAGTAGATGTTGGAGGTGATCAGGGGGGGGGGAGGAGGAAGACCCCCATGTATTAAGATAGGGAATAGAGCATCCGGTCTTCCAGCTATGTATTAAGATTGGGTATAGAGTCTACAATGTATTAAGATAGGGAATACCGATGGTAAGTTTTTATGGTTTGTGTGATGGTAAGATAATGGTAAGAAAATCGTAATTTTTTTAGTTTTTGTGTGGAAATGTTTGGTTTTTTTTCGCAAAATGTTGGCGCGTGTTATCTAATTTGTGAATATCGAAGGTTAATTACGTGTAGGTTGTGTAATGAAGGACTTTTGATTAGTTTTTTGATACATGGTAAGTCAATGGTAAGAGTTTTTGGGTAAATTTTTATGAAAAAATTTTCAAAAAAACTTCAAAAAACGATAAGGTTAGCTATTATTTGACCTAATTTATTAAATAATCTTACTTTCTATCTAATTGAAACGATAATTTTACTTTCTATCTAATTGAAACAATGCTGAAACCTACTGAAACTTCGAAAAAATTCAAATTTTTTGAGACAAAATTGCAAAAATTTCAAGTATTTGGAAAAAATTGCAAAAATTTCAAGTATTTGGAAAAAATTGCAAAAATTTCAAGTATTTGGAAAAAATTGCAGAAATCTCATAATTTTGGCTAATGTATTGTTGCTTTTGATCTAATTTTAAACATACTTTTACTTATAGATTTTAAAAATAAGCTAAGACTATATGTTAATTGGCATTATGTTGAGACAATGATACAAAATTTTGAATAAAAAATGACTTTTTCAACAATTTTTTCTCAAAATATTGAAATACGATGAAGTTTACCTTAATTTGAGCTAAATATTTGGTTATACAATGCTCTAAACACTGAAAAGAAGGTTAATAGTAGCAGAATCAATTTTGAAACTTCCGGAAAACAGTAAAATTAGTCGTAATTTTCGAGGAGGTAAAATAAAAATTAATCAAATTTACATGAAATTTTCCATTTCGAACCTTTTATTTTGGTTTTTAACTGTTTTTTTTTGTCCAGTTCAGGGATTATTTTTAGGAATCTCAATTCAAATGAACATTAAGGGTAAAATCCTATGAAATTTCTAAATCAAACTCCATGATTCAACTCCACCTCATTTTTTTCTCATTGAATTACCCAAATTTGTACAAAAATTACAACTTGTGGCAAATTTTTCATGTTAAAAATTAGAAATTTCTGATTATTGATAAAAAATTAACGGTTTATTGCTAAAATTGTTTAAAATGGGATAAATTTTTCTCAAAAATTTATTCGATATTGTTTCAAATTCAACAAAAACTTCTTCATAACTGATGATTATCTCTCTGTTGCTTCTGCAACATAACTTTCAAGATTTTCCGTAGAGTTTTTCCATGTTTTAAAGTTAATCTTGCTTTCTGTTTAAAACATGTTTTCGCTATTGAACACACTTTACTAGAAAATTTAGTCAAAACTGGAGAATTTAGGAGGAAAATAGTATCAATTGAACGAACAATTTGCTAGCAGAGATGAAATTAGAACTGATACCGTATGATAATTACAATAAAAAATGTTAAAATCTTCCTCGAGGTTCCCCTGTTCAGTTGCCATTGTAAACTATTTAAGCAAAAATACACATTTTGCAATCATTAATTATCACTTTTCTTGCAAAATAGTTATTAACTCGCTTTTTTTCTTAATTTATGACGGAAATTTTCTCAAAAATATCCAAGTGAGAAAGAATTGGTGCTAGTTAAAGCATTCAAAAATATATGTACACAATGAGAATATAAAGGTGTATTTTTACGATCTAAGAACAAATTAGGAGCAGCTCTATTATTTATAATCTGAAAATCTCCGGAAATACGCAAGAGAACCTAGTTCCTAACATCTACAATATAAAAACTTCTGAAAGAGCGAGTCTCAAAAAATTGATTTAGCAAAGCAAGGTGTAAACTGGAACAATTGTGTAATTTTCCGATTTTTATTAAGAAAAAAACTCTATGTAGTAAAAATGTAGTTATGTATTGTATATAGTGTTGTATATTCTATGTAGTATTGTGTAGCAAGGAAAAGTAGATCTTGAATGCAAGTTTTCGATTTATGCTTTATGTATCTTCTTCCAAAAGATGTCGAATTGGGTTTGCTTTTCAAAAATTATCTTCAAAACATTTGATCTTTCATATAAAGTACCAACTATATCAAATGATAACAATTTTTTCTAATGAATTACGGATAAATATAAGACTTTGAGAATTTTTATGTTGGATTTTTTTTCTCACGATATACTTTATAAGCTAAATTTTAGTAAAAGTATCTCAAATCTCTTAAGGATTAAATTGAGCTTCTATCTCATTTTAGCATTTTCTCAGTTTCTGCTTCATCTACTTTCTACCAAATGAATTCAATTTGAGCAAATTTTTACTTAAAAATTGAATTTTAGATGGAAAAATGTATCGTTTCAACGAACGATCAATAATCCGAAGCTGAATTAATACCATAAACCCTTTACTAAAAAGCTTTAAAGGATTTTCTCAAGCTCATAACTGTATAATGCTGTTTTAAATCTGAATTTCTTTTTTAGACTAAATTTTTAGTTGGAATGATGTGTATCATTATCTTGAGACTTTCAAAGTTTAGCAAAATATACATTTTTTCCAGGTCATTTATCAATTTCTTTTCTGAAATTATCAAAAAATCAATAGAAAAACATTATTCCTAATAAGTCAAACCACATTATCTGCTTAAAAAACTCTGCTCTATGAACACTTTTACAAGCACAAAACAAGGAAAACTTTAAAATAGCAACTACAAAAAACCTTTCAATTAGTTGATGTTTTCCAAATATCCAAGTTTTCCATTTATCACAACAAATCTCCGCAAGCTTGCAATCAATGGAGTTTTTAATGTTGATTAAAAGTTTTCGGATCGAGTTCCATGGAAAGCTTCACGACGATTTGAACTCGATTTTTGCTGTCTTTAACATCAATCAAAACCTTTGAATAAAAAAATAAATGATAGTTCAGGTAATGTAATGAAAACACTGTATAATTACTGACTTGATTTGTTACAATTGCTGAGACTTTTCAGATTCAGTAAAAACTAATAATCATAGTAATTTCTAAGTTTTTCAAAAAAAACTTAAAAATTTTACCTTTTCCTGAAGTGTGTTTGGAGTCTGCTGAGAATATTATGGTGAGAATGCTTCTTCTTGAAATGATTAGCGAGTTCCTCGCTGCTATAAGTATAAAAAATTACAATTAGAACTCTTCAAAACACCACATGTTCTACGATGTCTTGATACATCTTTGTGAGTGTAATCCCTGCCACATTCAAGACATGCAACTCTTTCGTTTCTATTGAGTGAAGGCATCTCAATAGTAATGAAAAATTAAATGGGAGATTTAAAATGTACCAAATTTTTAGATAAGGTGAGTTGAATAGCCTCAAAAAATGAACAAAAGTAAATAAAAACAGCAAACTTATTAACCAATTGTTTTTAACGAGAAAGAAAATCAGAATGGATATGCTATTTAGCCTAGCTGAAAAAAAAATCATTCAATCTAACCATGGAATTTTTAAAAGTATCAACCAATCAGAAGCGAGCATTAATTACAAGGAAACTTTATCTTTTCTGATATCAACCAATCAGAATTGAGCTTCAATAGTCATGTAATTTTCAACAAATTCAATGTCAACCTATCAGAATTGAGCTTCAAAAGTCATGAAATTTTCAAGAAATTTAATGTCAACCAATCAGAGTTGAGCTCTTTTTCTCATGAATTTTTCAACAATTTCTTCAAAATTTATTGATTTTGAGGATACTTTCACAGACATTATTTGTGTTAATAACCAATCAGAAAGAAGTGATCACAGATTTTAAAAAACTTTGTAGATCAGAACCAGACTTTGTTTATGAAACTTCTTAATCAATAAATTTTATTGACTTTTTCCAACATAACTAAGATTTGAAGTTTGATAAATGAGATTTCTTGTCTATTTTATATTGTTTTTTCGATATTCAATTCAAATTTTGAAATTTCGATCAAAATTTTTCCGATTTGTTCTATTTCTAACCAGTGAAAAAAGAAATTACCAAAATATACGTTTTTATCGTTTTCTTTTTGGTATATTGTAGTATAAACAACCGGAAGTCTATTAAATTTGGATAAACGATCAAAAGATATTCTGACAAATCTGGATTTTGTATTTGTATCAAATTCAAAACAGGAATCGAATTGATGTTCCTTATCTCCAATTTCTGATTCATAGGCTCTTCCATTGTTTTGTTTTTTACTGATCGACCACCCAATCTGAGTTAACTCTTCTAAATAAAAATATTGTTGATAAATCTGACAGGACTCTTCTTTTTTGTAATCTCCTCTCCATTTTTTTAACAAAACTATTAATATTTCTGTGTTTCTATACAAATTAAAGCTAATACAATCTCCATCAATTTCATCTGTCCACCACTCTTGTAGTTTTTTGTAGTAGTTCAATTTTAATATCTGATAAATGTTCAATTCAGACATTGAAAACGCTTTTGATGGAAACATTTTTCTTACTGAAATATATGAAGAAACTTAAAAAACTCGAATTGTTTTATCATTTTTAAAGTATTTTGTAGTAAAATTCACCGTAAATATTTTAAAATTATTTAGAGTCTAATTAGTTTCAAGGAAATTCATGTAGCCAATAAAAACTTCAAATTAGGGCAGAAAAAAATTGAAAACAATCAATGAAATTCAATTAAATATACATTCTTGTTTGCAATTTTCTTAATTGAGGCAAAATTTAGCTAAATTGTGATGAAGACAGTTATTAAATAAATTCATCAGTAATTTCATAAACAAATACTGGAAAATCATTTCATAATTGGTTAGTGTTTTATGTCAATTTCGATTAAATTGTATGTTTTGTCTGACTTTTCCTCAGATATTATAGCTCTAAATATACACTTTAGTGAGAAAAAATAGTTTTGAACCAATAATATCTCAATTACCAAACATGCAAAACATCACAAAGCTTTACTGAGGTTTACAATTATCAACAAACATAAAGTCTCCCAATATTTGGGACAGTTCTTTGAATTCATTCAAAGTATAGTTGACATATGCAACTTGCTTCAAGTCTTCATTTTCCTTTGCGGTGAAGAGTCGAATCTGAATGTAGGGTGGCTTGCTCACGTTGTACTTCTTGATTGTGACACACACCCTCCTCATGTTGTACATTGCTATTTCATATACTCTATTACAGATGTCGAGCTCCTGATCCATCGTTGATTCTCTGCCAGATTTGGCTTCATATATAGGTACGAGTCCAAGATTTTCAGCATCGTGAATAATAGTATTCCGTATTGCGGATATTGCTTCGCCTTCTTTTTCACTAAGATAGACTTGTTGAGATTTTTCAAATTGTCCCAAATCATTTATTTTTAATAGTTGAAAGCACGGTTCCAAGCATATTTTTCCCTTGTAGGATTTTTGGAACCAAACAAATCTCCCAATTCTTTTTTGATTTTTTGAAAATTCAATATAGTTGGAACTATCAACTTTTCTCGAGTACACTTTGAAGAACAAACTGATCAGATGAGGAGAAATGAGAGAAATGACTTTGAGTTTAAATGAAAATGAAAGTAAGCAGTATGAGTCATCGCCATTTCCATATATGGAAGTAGTACCAAATATGGAAGGATTTCCCTATATGGAAGCTGCGTAGGCGTTACTACTACTATATAACTCCACCATTTTCTGCAAAATTCTTTTTTCCCAATGGCAGCTGCTATGTGTCAAGCTCTTCCCAGCTTTTATTCAGATTATAATAGTAAATCATTGTTTATTTCTGTTTCCAACGATTTTTACGAAAAATACATAGCAACCCAAGATTATTGCGTCTCTACTCACGATTCTTTCTGTTCCTTGGGAAATTGCAAATTTCATATAATTTTAATTGGAACTTCCCTTAGCCAAATTCTTCAGAGATTAGACAAATATCAATACATATATCAAGATATTGATTATCTTTACACTTTGTACAAGCACAGATTCTTTTCGAGTATTGTCACATCAAGTGGGGAAGTCTTCAATCAGCTTAGTTGTGGAGTGCAGCATAATTTACGATGGAAAGGAGAAGAAAAAACACCAAGCGTATCAAGGAAACGACTTGTTCGCAAAAAGTTCAAAAAACATTATCTAAGTTCTAATCAAAAACTTGCATCTACGCAAACTCTTGGTTCAGCATTTTTAGACAGAATTCGTAAAGTATAAAACTCAAAATATGAACATGATTTGTTAAAAATAATTGACTGTTTTATTGATGGTTATGGATTTGTAAATAGTGATCATGTCAATTTTTCAATAAAAAACATCTGATATTCCATCTATTTTCTCTCATATGTTTTTAAAGTTACCATTAATTACCGAAACAAAAATCACCGTTGTCAAAAACATTTGCAAAAAAATTTTCAATCATGTAAGAAAGATGTAATATTTCTTTTGATTTTCAAAAAGTTGCAAAAAATCATTTCAATTTTTTTAACAAGTTGTAAAAAGTGTTTCAATATTTTTTGACATAATGCGAAATATGTTTCAACTTTTTTGAGAAGATGCGAAAAGTGTTTTACTTTTTTTAACAAGATGTGAAAAGTGTTTCACTTTTTCACTACAAATGCGAAAAGTGTTTTACTTTTTTCGACAAAATGCGAAAAGTGTTTCAATTTTTCACTACAAATGCGAAAAGTGTTTTACTTTTTTCGACAAAATGCGAAAAGTGTTTCAATTTTTTCTACAAAAAGCTAAAAGTGTGTACAAGATGCAATATCGATTAGGTAACTTTTTACTTGCGTACAGTTTTTCCAGTGTTTTTCCGAATTTTTGTACAAAAATTAATCAAATTTTTTAACATGTGTGCGAGTTCGGAGCACTTAACTAAGTTCTAATTGTTTTTCAATGGTTTACCTTGAACCTCTCATCTATTCTCATAATTAAAGTGAAATTGAGGAAATTAATTACAGAAAACGAAGTCAAAACCAAACAACCTTTATTTACAAAAACATTTAATCAAAGAGCTGTCGAGCAGCAGAAGAGTTCTGAAGGTTCTCTATAGAACGCATTTCAGTTTCCTTTTATGGATTTTTTATAGAAAACTCGGGTCCAATCGGAAACAAAGCTCCATTTTCCACATTGTCGTTTCCAATCACAAAAATGTTCATTTTTGTTCAAGTTGTCGTATCCAATCAGAGGAACCTTTTAAGGATTTAAGTCTTCCAAATAAGTAAAAATATACACAAAAGCAATCGCAAAAACAAATGACCAAACGTTGTTTGCTGTAAAAATAAGAAATACTGCCAATATAAGTAACAAAAGAAGGAAAATTAATCAAAGTAGCATCTCTGCAATTTTTTCATTTCTGATCAGGAACTTGCGTCCACTCAGACTCTTGAATCTACTTTTTTTGGAAAGGATTCGAAAAGTTCAAAACTCAAAGTATGAGACTGACTTGTTGAAAATTGTTGATTGTTTTATTGATGGTTTTGATACTGTAAATAGTGAACGTATCAATTTTTCTATTAATAATTGAATATTTGTTAATAAAAATCTTGTCAAAATTGTTTATATTTAAATCAAGAGTTTTTTCGCAAGATGCAAATTTTGGTTTGATTTTTTCAACACGTTTGCAAAAATTTAATTAAACATTTTTACAAGATGCAAAAATTGTTTTGATTTTTTCAACAAGTGTGCAAAAATTTTCAACAAAATTTTGTGTTAGATGCAAGTTTTTTTGTGATTTTTTTGAAAACAAATGCAAAAATCTAACTTATTTTTTCTTATTCATTTGCAAAAATTGCAAAAATTTTTTGTAAAAAACTTGTTAAATTAATGCTAAATTTTTTTCAGAATTGCTGACTTTGAGTACTATTCCTTATCTTAATACATTGTTTTTCCAATATTTTTGGTCAATCTACATGCAAAAAAGAGATTTTTTTATGATCAAAATCAAAACAAAGATTTTCATTTTATTTAATTATTAACAGTGCAAGAAAATCTTCTTTCAGTTTTCTTTAAAATGCGAAAATATTTAATGAAATTTTTCTTAATTTGCGAGATTTTCTTTGATTTTTTTAACACGTTTGCAAAAATTTAATTAAACTTTTTTACAAGATGCAAAAATTGTTTTGATTTTTTCAACAAGTGTGCAAAAATTTTCAACAAAATTTTGTGTTAGATGCAAGTTTTTTCGTGATTTTTTTGAAAACAAATGCAAAAGTCTAACTTATTTTTTCTTATTCATTTGCAAAAATTGCAAAAATTTTTTGTAAAAAACTTGTTAAATTAATGCTAAAAATTTTTCATAATTGCTGACTTTGAGTACTATTCCTTATCTTAATACATTGTTTTTCCAATATTTTTGATCAATCTACATGCAAAAAAGAGATTTTTTTATGATCAAAATCAAAACAAAGATTTTCATTTTATTTAATTATTAACAGTGCAAGAAAATGTTCTTTCAGTTTTCTTTAAAATGCGAAAATATTTAAGGAAATTTTTCTTAATTTGCGAGATTTTCTTTGATTTTTTTTAACAAGTGTGTAAAAAAATTATGAAAATTTTTGCATGGTGCAAAAATTAATGTAAAGTTTTTAACATGCTTGCAAAAACTGGTTTAATTTTTTTACCATCTTTCTAACAAAATTCTATAAAAGTATTTACCAGATGCATAATTAGTTTAATTTTTAACAAATTTTTACCATTGAAATTTCTGAAAAAACTTTTCTATGATCTCTTTGTTCCTATCTCTTGAAAAAAAATTTACTAGATAGAAAGAAATTAAATTACAAAGCACAAGACAGTAGCCAATTTATTTACAAATCAAAGAGCTGTCGATCAGCTGAGTTCTCAAAGTTTTCCAAGTTCTCAATGGAGCGCAAAGCTGGTCTTGCCTCCATCACTGGTGGTTGTCTTGGTGATTCGCTGACTGGAGTTCTTGGCTCAGAGAACCCCTCATCCTCTTCGATGGTAATTGGGTTGTCCACAGATCCCTTCGCATCACTTCCACCATATGCCAGACTTGGATTGAGATGTTCATTCGTGCCAGAAAAACTCCACAAACTGTTTCTCGCACTTGGATTTGTACTAAATCAGCCGAAAATTCCACCGAGAACATAAGGTTGTTGTTTTGTACTGAGAAGATCATTTTGAGCAATAAGTTGAGTAAATGATTAAAAGCAAGATTTACAGTTGAGAGGGAGAAATTTGCTGGTAGTTATGTTGAAATTATTGTAGTTAGAGCTGAGAGAGGAGGTAGTTGACGGTAGTTAAGTTGAAAATAAAATGATTTTTAGATAAGAGAGAGGGGTACCTTCAACTGGAATGTGTGGGTTTAACCAATGAGAATAAATTTTCCTTATTTGGATTGTAGTCGTGTCCAATCAGATTTTAGTTTCCTTTTATGGAATTTTTATAGAAAACTCGTGTCCAATTGGAAACAAAGCTCCATTTTACACATTGTCGTTTCCAATCACAAAAATGTTCATTTTTGTTCAAGTTGTCATATCCAATCAGAGGAATTTTTTAAGGACTTAAGTCTTCCAAATAAGTAAAAATATACACAAAAGCAATCGCAAAAATAAATGACCAAAAGTTGTTTGCTGTAAAAATAAGAAATATTGCCGATATAAGTAACAAAAGAAGAAAAATTAATAAAAGTAACATCTCTGCAAGTTTTCTCATCAAGTTAACTGAATTTTTTGTATATACTCGATGAGAAATTGCTGATTTTTCAGCAGATATTCAAGTTCTTTAATTTTGATGTAGATTTGAGATGATAACTCAAAGTTGATGAATTTTTCAAAGCAAATCTCTGGAAATCTGATACCAAACCTGATCATGCAAGATTTTGAACTTTGAAAATTTTTTTAAAAATGGAGGAATAAAGAACTTTGCTGGGGAGTTTTAACAAATTTGGGAGTTGGATATGGAATAAAAAGAGTCTTTGAAATATTATCGTACGATTTTTTATCAACTTCAAATTTTCTAAAATAAATAAAATTTCTTTTCTAGTCAAGTGTAACTCAGCTGTAAGTTTATAGCTTTGATAGGCAATATGTGAATCAAAAGTAAACTCTTTGATTGAGTAAGTTTCTCTAAAGAGACCTTTACTTAGTCGGAGAACTCTATTTTGGACAACATAAACGTCCAAAAAATTGTGAAAAAAGTAAGAATCTACATCTATTTCCTCAATAAGGAAATCACACGGAATATTTTTTTTTCTTGTAGAGTAATTCGAGGAAGTTCAAATGCTTTTTGATTGACATTCTTCAAAAATGAATATTTTGGATCCAAAGTTATGTCTGGAAACAGCTTAGTTCTGATTGGTTGAAAAATTTTCTGGAAAATTCTAGAATTTTCTGAAAATTCTAGAATTTTCCGAGGAATAACGTGGAGATGACGTCATTACCATAAAAGGAAAATTGCGTAGGCGGTGACAT
This sequence comes from Symsagittifera roscoffensis, assembly GCF_963678635.1. Taxonomy (NCBI): domain Eukaryota; kingdom Metazoa; phylum Xenacoelomorpha; order Acoela; family Convolutidae; genus Symsagittifera; species Symsagittifera roscoffensis. The sequence goes on from NC_087064.1 coordinate 20,341,640, forward strand.
CACTTCTATTCAAAGAATGACGTCATTACCATAAAAGGAAAATTGCGTAGGCGGTGACATCACTTCTATTCAAAGAATGACGTCATTACCGTAAAAGGATTATTGCGTAGTTGTCATTGATAGTATAAATACACTTATTTTTTTGGGTTAAATCATTCATTTTGTTTGCCAATCAGAAACAGTCAACTGAAATTTACTTCAAATTTTACATTTCGTTACTTCACGAAAAGTAAGTATTTTCATTCAATTGGTCTTTAGGTTTTTAAATTTGGAACATTTCAAAAGTCCCAATTTTTTTAGATAATGCCTGCACTTAATCGAAATGAGAAAGTCAAATGTGAGGACTGCGGAAACATGTTTACTCGAATAAATGCTGCCAGACATCAAAAAAGATGTGCTAAAGGAGTTGTTTCTTGTGCTGAATGTAAGTATTCCACTTACAATCAACAAGAAATGAACTATCATGTTGCTAAGAAACATGCTCCAGCAAGTTCCAAGCAATCAACGGTGTGTTCTTCTTGTGAGCAAGAGTTCCCGAGTTACTACTCTCTCCAGCAACATCGGAGAAAGGAACATGGAGCGAAACAACGGAAGCCTAGTGATACGGTAGCCGACTTGAATAAAATTGTGGAGGATGAGGGGGAAGATGGTGAAAAATTGAAGGAGGAACTTGGTGCATGTCAACATTTTCTGGTGGATACGGAGATGTAAAATGGGAGACACAAGGTATTTAACTTCCAAATGTCCAAGTTAGATACTAAAATCATTAACGAGAAACTTGAAGAAGTCTTCAACAAGTTCGACTCTGTCGCAAAAATCAATATTGCTCTGGGTTTTGTTCTTCGAAATATTGAGACTGGTGAATATCGATATTTCTACGCCCATGAAAACAATACTCTGTTTGAAAAATCCCACTTACTTTGTACGAAAGCGGATTTGATAACAATCCAAGGAAAAGTAGAAAAATTTGATATTGTGGAGCAATGTACACAAGAACGCCAGAACACAAAGTGGCGATTCAAGTTGATTACAAACGTTACATTTTTTGCTGCTTTGCTGAAAACATCCCAATGGGATGTCCAGATTCTGTCTTACCCGAATCTCTACTGAAAAACCATTCTGTTAACTGTCTTTTATCTAACAAGGACAAGGAACCTTACAAAGATCATTTGTGTCTATTCCGCGCATTGGCCATGTACATGAACGGACACAATGATCTCGACACTCACACCTCCAGATATTTTACAGAATTCATAACAAAATCTGGTTATGATCCTAAGCATTTTCGTGGAGTTTCCGTTGAAGACTTACCTGTTGTCGAGGAAATAATTGGACGCAACATCTTTATTTACGATTTTGATATTCAAGAGGGAGAATATGTGGGAGAACTAGCACGAAGAAGTATTGGTGGATTTGATAAAACAGTCAAATTACTGAGATTCAACAATCATATCATTCATGCAAATGATATAGATAGCTTCTTTAAGTTTTCCGGTGCCCTAGTTGTGATAGTTTCTTCAAAAGATCCGAGTTTCTCAACAAACATCTTCTGAGATGTAAGGATCGTGTGAAACATATTTACCCAAAGAACGTATATGAGCTTCGCAAAACCCTGTTTGAAAAGCTAGAAGGATTCAATCTTATAGTTTCCGATGATGAAAAACTCTTCAAAAACCTAGCAATTTTCGATTTTGAGTCGATTTGTGTTCCTACAGAAGAGCTAAAAGAAACACAAACTACTACCTGGATTGGAAAACATGTCCCCATTTCAGTCTCTATATCATCAAATCTGATTGATGAACCCATCTTTTTGTACAACAAGGATCCACAGAACTTGATTATTGATTTTGTATCCAACCTCGAGCTGTTGGCTGAGAAAAGTAAGCTGGAGATGAGAACAAATTTCCAAGATATTGAAGTTGCTGTCAATGAAAGAATGAAAAAAATCTTTGTTCAATTGAATGAGCGAGGCCAGAATTTTTCAAGTAACAAGTTTGAGTACGAAGATGAATGTATTGAAGATTCGGAAGAAGCAGATATGTCAACACATTTCTTGCGAATTCAGAAAAACCAACTCATCGATTTGAAACAACATCTGGAGAGATATGTAAATACTCTACCGGTTTTTGGATTTAACAGTGGGAGATATGATTTAAATTTGATCAAGTCCTACCTAATCCCCTATTTGATTCGCAATAAAGAACAAGAAACATCCGTCATCAAAAAAGCAAATGACTTTATATCTTTCAAGTTTGGAGATGTACAATTTGTCGACATAATGAAGTTCTGGGAGAAGCAACTACTTTGGACTCCTTTCTCAAAGCCTATAAAGCTAGCGAAACGAAAGGATTCTTTCCCTATGAGTGGTTTGATAACCCAGACAAACTTGTTTTTCCAGGACTGCCCCCATATGAAGCATTTTTCAGTAAACTTAGAAACAACAATCCTCTCGACAAAGACTTTACTGATTATGAAAAACTGAGGAAGAGTGGACTTGATGAACAGCAAGCACTGAAAAAACTTCAAATCAAGACTGTTCCTTCATCTGGTTTGGATAATTACAATTACTTACAAGAGACTGGGAAGAAAAATGGAATGACAGTGTTCAAAGACTTTTTGAAGTGGTACAACAACAAGGATGTAGTTCCAACCCTGGAGGCAATGCAAAAAATGATTCAGTTTTATCATAACAAGGGGATAGATATGTTGAAACTTGGATGTACACTTCCAAATCTAGCAAACATTTGTCTAAACATATCTACAAATTACAAGTTTTATCCGTTTTGCGAAAGTGATAAAGACTTGTGTGAAAAAATACAAGAAGACATGACTGGTGGGCCTTCGATTGTGTTCACTCGAAAAGCTGTTGTAGACGAAACCTTTATCAGAGATTCATCAAATATTTGTAAGTCAATCGTTGGAATTGATGCGAGTCTGCTTTACCCCTATTCAATGTGTCAAGATATGCCAACAGGACTGTATACGAGGTGGGAGTTTGACACTGATATGCAGAAATTCAAGGCTAGACATAATCGAACTCGCAACTTTGAGGTTATGGTCATGTCTTTCTTTCAAGAATCAAGACCAGAATGTAAAATTGAGAGCTTTTTTACATCTGGAAAACAGAAGAAAATTGACTGTTTTAATGTGGACGGTTATTGTGATCACTGTAAAACAGTATTCGAGGCAATGGGATGCTACTATCACTTTTGTTCTTGTCAAGAAGCTCGTCCCTCCTTAACAGAACAGGATATCGAGCGAGGAAATAAGAAGAGAGAGATGGATGAGATGAGACGAGAATACATTCAAGAGAAAGGATACAAAGTTGAAGAAATGTGGGAGTGTGACTGGTGGGAAAGTTTCAAAACCGATGAAAAGATCAAAAATCACGTCAGAACCCACTTTCCCTATAAAAGACCTCTTTCTATAGACTCTCTTCTAGCAAAGATAAAAGATGGATCTCTTTTTGGCTACGTTCAGTGCGACTTGGTTGTTCCAGATGAACTGAAATCAAAATTTGCGAATTTTCCTCCAATTTTCAAAAATACTGAGGTCGGAAGAGATGATATTGGAGATTACATGAAAAATTATGCGATCGAGAACGAAATGTTGAAGCATCCTCAGAGAATGCTGATATCTAGTTTCAAGCTGGAAAATGGAACGGTTATAACTCCTCTCTTCAACTTTTATATGGAACTTGGATTACAGTGCACCAAAATTTACCGATTTGTTCAATATTCTCCTCGGAAGTGTTTCAATAATTTCGTTCAATCGGTGGTTGATGCAAGAAGAGAAGGAGATGAAAACCCTTTGTCAGGAGTTGTAGCAGAAACAATGAAGCTCTTGGGCAATTCCTCCTATGGATATCAGATCATGGATAGATCCAGGCATACAATCACGAAGTATCTGAACGATGAAAAAACTCACAAGGCAATCAATGAACCACTGTTTAAGAGACTTAACACAGTTGAGAAGGACTTATATGAGGTGGAGTTATTGAAGTCAACCATTGAGCACAGAGAACCCATCATTGTTGGTTTTTTCATACTTCAGTATGCAAAACTGAGAATGTTGGAACTCTACTATAACTTCTTTGACAAGTTCTGTGATGTGAATAAATTTGAAGAGTTGGAGATGGACACAGACTCACTTTACTTGGCACTTGCAGAAGAAAATTTGTACGATTGCATCCAACCAGATAAGAGAGCTGCTTGGGAAAAAATGAGATTGATTGCAGAGATTCCTTCAAAGCGGATGCAAAATCTAATTTCTTTCCTCGAACCTGTTGTAGTATCCATAAAAAACATGATAAGCGGGAGCCGGGACTTTTCAAAGAAGAATTTAGGCGCACAGAAATGCTCTGTTTATGTAGTGAGACATATTGCTGCTATGACAACAAGTCAGACAAATTCAAATTTAGCAGCAAAGGATTGAATAAGCGGGTTCTAGAAGACTCTGGAGATGGACCTTTAGCAAAGTATAGGAGAGTGCTTGATGAAGCAATTAATCTTACATCTACTAACAGAGGATTCAGAACTATAAATCATATGGTGGCTACATATGAACAGACAAAGAAAGGACTAAGCTTTTTTTATCCAAAAAGACAAGTACAAGATGATGGAATTCATACAAAACCACTGAACTTATAAGAACTGATCTGGTCAAGTAAATTTATTCATGATGTTGTATTATTTTGGGTTTATGATGTTAAAATGTAAAATGTTGCGGTAAACTTGTTATACAATGCAGTGATTTATATACTTTCTTTGTAATTTAAACTTTTTTCTCGGAAACTTGCCTTTTTTCGAAGTCTCTATAGGTTTCAGCATTGTTTCAATTAGATAGAAAGTAAAATTATTGTTTCAATTAGATAGAAAGTAAGATTATTTAATAAATTAGGTCAATTAATAGCTAACCTTATCGTTTTTTGAAGTTTTTTTGAAAATTTTTTCATAAAAATTTACCCAAAAACTCTTACCATTGACTTACCATGTATCAAAAAACTAATCAAAAGTCCTTCATTACACACTCTACACGTAATTAACCTTCGATATTCACAAATTAGTTAACACGCGCCAACATTTTGCGAAAAAAACTAAACATTTCCACACAAAAACTAAAAAAAATTACGATTTTCTTACCATTATCTTACCATCACACAAACCATAAAACCTTACCATCGCAATTCCCTATCTTAATACATTGTAGACTCTATACCCAATCTTAATACATAGCTGGAAGACCGGATGCTCTATTCCCTATCTTAATACATGGGAGTCTTCCTCCTCCTCCCCCCCCCCCCCCCCCCCCCCCCCGCCCCCCTGATCACCTCCAACATCTACTACTCATATTTTCTATCAAAAATATTAAGTGTGAATACATATGACGTTTTGATGAAAAATTTTTCTGTTAGTTGTGGGTTAGCGAAGCGGTCGTCATCTAGAAATTGGTCTTGATTAGTTCGGATGATATTATGGTCGTAATATTCTATTGTAAATTCGTTAGCACGAGATGCAGTGAATGTTTTTAGTAATTTTTTTTATCCTATATAAGTAAATTGTCTAGGTGTTAGTGTTGCGGTGAGTCTATATAGCATATCTTTATTCTTTTCTATATCGTCATGAGTTTAGATAGTGGCAGGCAAAGGGGATTAGTAAAATGGTAATATGCTGTCCAGTGAAGTGTGGGCATTAAAACATGTTCATCTACAAAACTACGTGTGTCATTAGTGTCGTTAGGTGTGTTTAATGTATATTGTGGGAATGTGGGTAAGGTGATTGCTAGAAAATCTTTCGTGTTTGTGTGTTGTGGATGATTAATATATTCGCAGGCTGTTCCGGGTTTGGCCGGGAATGGGTGATTCGGGAATTTTCGTTTAAAAGTGCGATAAGCTCGGTGAGTGCTATTCGATGTTTCGGTGGATGTGGATGATTGTGCTAATGATGCAGTGTAAGCTGAGGAGGGTGTAGGAGTAGGTGGGTTTGAGGATTCTATTGTGGATGAAATTTGATGTATGTTGAGGGTGTTAGGGTGTATTAACTGTTGCTGTAGGGTGATAAAATTATCGAGTTCCTGGGAAATTTGGGAGGGATCTGGAGAATTATTAGATGATCGGTCGGAATGAAATGGAGAGTAGGTTGGGGTTACTTGCGAAGCATAAGAAGGAGTGGAAACGGATGGGAGTGAATTATTTAGTGGAATTGGTTGAAAAGGGGGTTTTGAAAAAACTGAGGAGTTGGTTTGAAAATTATTGGATGGAGATGGTTCGGAGTCTGCGAATTTGTCAGGGGTTTCTATATTAGAGTTATTAAGTTGTGAGATGAAGTATAAAACTGAAATATCAGAGTTAGTATCCGAATTCGTACTTGATGATATATTAATAGCTGGGAAATCGGGTGGTGGGAAAGCAAAAAGTGGGATTATTGGGATTGGAGTGTGGAGATTGGTTGGGTGGGAATTTGAGCGGTGTAGGGATCCAAGTTGTCGGCTCATCGTAGGCTAAAAAAAATGATTATTTTGAGACTGAAAAGCGGTGATATGGGTTTGTTCTATAATTTGTTCATATGTATTATCATCTTGTGAATGATGTGTCATTATATGTTGTATGGGACTTTGTGATATATTTGGTCTAAAATTTGGGTTATGTGTTATTGCTAGGTTTCGGAAATTACGTGGGACTAAGGATAATGGATGGTTATGTGGTAGGGGTGGCAAATGTGGTGCGGTAGGTGTTAATTCTATGTTATTATGTTCTTCGTCGTACGTGTTCTGTCTTGTCGCTATTTTTGTATTATATTCTTTTATTTGTGTGTCTAGAAGAATTTTGTTTATTGATGAAGAAAAAATTCCAAAAAATCCTGCAAATAGTATGCGTGCTACACTTGCTTGTCTATTTACTTGTGTGTGTGTATAGCGCATCTGTTATAGATTCCTTTTAAAAGTGAAAAAAGAAATCCTATAAAGTTAAACATTGCGTATAGGATAGTTAATTTTTCTAAGATGTAATAGGGCCATCCTAGAAAATCGAGAATTTCGTTTTTTAGGGTAACAAAGCTAAAAATATTCATAGGTGAAATATCTTGTGGTCTGTATTTTTCACCGTTTAGATATATATAGTCTTTATTGTCTTTAAAATATCCGCTATAATTTTGTGTATAAATATCTGCAAATCCTGCGGTTTCGGCAAGTTTTCGTAAATTTTAATCAATTGATTGTCTTTGTATAGTGTCCATTTGTGTTAATAATTCTTGGAATTGTTGTGTTCTAATGTGGTGTTGGATATCTGATTTTGAATACATTCCAATTGATTGTAAATCAATATTTGGATTACCAGCAATAGCTCTGATGCTTTCGGGTGAAAATTTTTTGAGTGATTGCATTAACGTAGGGTATGGAGTAAGAAGATAATATTTATCTTCATCAGGGTTGAATTGTACTACATTGTGGCTATTTTCTGATCCACATGGGACTGCGGTATCCCAAAAATATGTTCGTCGTGAAAGTGTGTCAACAAAATGTACCTTATTTTTATTAAAAAAAAGGGATTCTTTTATAGCAGCGTTTATCTTCAAAAACATATTGGATACTTTTTTGGTACAATTATAAAACCATAAAATGTCTCCTTCGTAGTCTAGAAAACTTGATCTATTTCCTGATAATAAATATCCTGCGTAGCGTATTTTTAATACTGCTAATGCGAGTAATTGTAGGATTTGTGTTCTTTCTAATTCGCATAGTTGGTGAAGTGTTTTCAATTCGGAGAGTGACATTTCTTGAAAAACTCGACTAATCGTGTAGTCTAACTTCATATCTAAGTGGATATCATAGTGGATATTACCAAAATAAGTATTTTCCATTAGTGATAGTTCTTGTAAACGTGTACCTCTAGTGTCATGTGGCTTTAGTTTTCCACCAGGTTGACCTGTGCTTTTTTGAAAGTTAACTGGTATGTATGATGTTCCTTCGTTTAGAGGGTGACCTGTGGCATAAGGGTCAAATTTTATTTTTCCAGTTGTCATGTCGAAACCTTTTTCGTATTCAACTAGTATTTCAGAATATTGTGTTTTGTAAAATGGGTTCCTGTATTTGCATGCAATTTCTGTTCTTTGATATATTTGGAAACGTGTTAATTTGTTTTCTATATTATGGATATTTCGGAAATCAGTACTTTGTTTTCGTGATGGATGGACTTGTTCATATGGAATTGATTCTATAAATATTTTTTGTGAAATTTTATCATTCGAGCGTTGTGCATTCGAGCGTTGTGCATGTATGAATGTTGTGCATGTATCTTCGGGAAACCAAACAATTGTTGCTTGTGTCCGTGTTGTAGGATCACAAAAACCTTGATCGTTTTTACAAGGTAATCTAATTCCTTGATAGATCATTGTGTTGTCCTATAAATCTCGTGTGAGTTGTATTTTTTCGAGTTGTATATTTTCCAATCGAAAAACATAATTTCTTGATATCCTTTATTTTTTGTGTCTACATTGCAGTTTGATGGATTATTTATACCAATGTGTGGTATCCAGTGCTTATCGTGTATGTCATAAGTTAATCTTCCGTGTGCGCCGTTGTATGGGTATTTTTCATCTAGTTTTATATGTCCTTGATATCTTTCAAGTTCTGCTTGATGTACAGAATCGGCAAAGACTTCAAAATATACTAGTTTTCTGTCGGTGTTTTTATTTCTTGTGATATTTAGTCTAAGTAGCTCGTTTTTACAATCATCGGGATTTAGATGTAGAAGTCGTTCTATATTACTTTGGTAGAATGATTCGTGGTCAAGTCGGTTTTTATTTCCGTTTGAAACTTGTGAACAATGTACTTTCTTTTCGGAAAATGTTGCTGTAAATTTATATCCTGCGACTGTAGTTGCTCGGGCTTTTGAATACAGTGTCGCTATTACATTTGTAGTTTCTATAGCTTGTGGTTCTGTTTCGCATTGTGATACTTGATTTATTGCATATTTGTGTAGTGTTTTTTGTTCGTTTTCTTCACAATCGTAGTGTGTTACTAATAAGTCCTGGGGTCCTGTGCGGGGAGAAGGATTTGTGTTTTGATCGGAAAATATTGGAAAAAAGATTTGTTGAAATATCAATATTTTTAGAATATACTTGTGTATGATAATCCTGAGTATGGGTTATAAAATGGGATGTAACCAATTGTCTTTTTGGTATATCTGTCGTACTTATATATTACTTCAGTTGTTATAAATGGTGGTGGTAGCGATTGAGCTGTTATATTGGTTGGGTTTAATGGGTAAGGATGTTGAACAATGTTGTTAAGTTTAATCGTGATTTCGAATTTTAATTGCAGACTATTTTGTTGGAGTATTTGGATGTTATGGTCACGAATGTCTTCGTGGATGTCTTTTCTATATTGTAGTCTATGGAGTGCCCAATTGTGGAGTCGGTTATTTTCTGTATGTTGTCCAAATAATGGTGGGGGTGCTGTGAACGTGTTCCAATCTAATCTTAAAGGGATATTTGTTGATGATTGTTCTCGATAGCTAGCGTCGAGGTTATTTGGAAAATTTAGGGGGAAAGGCGTCGGTGGAATCTGGCTTTTTGATGGTGTTGATGGTAGTGATAATGTTTCTGGTGGTGATGATGATGTTGTTGTATCCGTAGAAATATCTATTGGGTTATTTATTAAGTTTGGTTCACCTTGTGTGAATGAGTGTGTTGTCCAATATGGTAGTCGTGATGTTTGATTGGGGGGGTTAAAGGAATTGTCACGTATTTGTTCAGATGTTGGTGTTGAACCTAAGTAATCTGAGGGTATACTTGAGGTGCTACGCTGTGAAAGAAGTGTAGTGGTTTCTGGTAATGCGCTATTTGGGTTTTCTGGAGTAATTTGTGATGGGGATTGGGGTATATCAAAATGAACTCGGGGGGTTTGAAAATTTCTATTTCGTCGTGGATGTATAATTTGTCTATTTATTTCAACTGTATTTTGGTTTTGACTAATATTTCTTATTCTACTTAATTCTTGTGGTAATGTTGGGTACAAGTTATATGTTGGTTCACTTAGGGGTGCTTGTCGCTGAACTGGTTCGAATGGTTCGGATAAGCGAGCGTGTCGTTCTTCAAAAGTGTATGGGTTATCTTGGAAAGAAATTCGTGTGGATGTTTGGGGGTTTTGGGTAGTTGTAGGTATTGTCGGGTTTTCTTGGGATGATGTCGGTGAAGACTGACTGTGTGATTGTTGATTAGCAATTTTTGAAAGTATTCTGATTGATTTTTCGTAGTGAAAAAATTGATGTTTATTGTAGTATTCTTCAAGGAAAAGAATTTAAAGGATTGTTGCTAAGGCGAATGTGATTATTGCCTTTTTTATACATTTGCACATTGTCAATACTAGGGATGATAAAAATGTTATGAAAATTACAAATAGTAAAAAAATATCTGTTCTACTAAAAATTGTTCGTATCATTTAGATAAACTTTGGGTTATCGTACCTGTGAATATGGTCAATGATTTGGGAAAGTTGGAGATATATTTCAAATAGGGAGTAGAAAATTAAAAAAAATGTTGCAAAAAATGATTAAAATTATTATAAAAGCTTCAAAGGTATCAAAAAGAAATATGAATAAAAGTTTAACTATTGTGAAAAAGTTTATGGAAATGTTGAAAATTGTATTTTTAAAGATATTGACTAATCGAGAGAAGAGCATATAAGAAATGATTTCTTGGTCGAATATTTTTTGTTGTTTGGGGCGATTTTCAAGTGTGGTCGAGTTATTTATTGATTTTTTGACAAGTGGGTTGAGTTTTGTGAAAAGTTGTTGGGGGCTAATTTTATGGTGTTCGGGAGATCCTCTTTGCTTTATTTTTATTTGTCAGGTGATCTGAGGTATTTTTGAGATTTTTGTGCTTTAGGCTAAATTAATACTGTCGTATTTTTACTTTAGGCTAATTTATCATTTTTGGTTGGGGGGTTTTTGAGGTCTGAGTTGGGAAAATATTGTTGATCTTTGCGTTATTAGATAGAGGAGGGTTGTAATATTATGGTGGTGTTTATTTTAGTTGTCAAGTTTTAGCGAGTTGCTTATTTTTGACCTGGAGGTTGTAAAGTTTTAGTTATAGATATGCCTGGAGTTTAAAATCTTTCGGCTAATAGGTTGGTGTTAGAGATATTGAAGGTGACGGATTTAAGTGAATCCTATTGGCTGAATCTGAACTAGAATTTTTGTATGTTTGTCAGCATGTTATTTTGCAAAAATGAAAGTTCAGAATGATCCAGAGGCGCAAAGATTATTTATTTTGAAATTAAAGTTGTTTTTGAAATTCAACTTTCTTTAATATTTGAGATTGTGGGAAGAATGTTTTGTAGTTTTTACGTGGTTGATTTCTAAGTCGTGATGACTCTCTATGTTCTGACTTTTCGACTTGTTCTTGTGGTAAAATTTTTTCTATCATTTTTCTATTTTTCCTTTCTTTTTGAGGTATTTTTTTATTTAACTTTTTTGTATTGTTTTGGGTTGTAGTTGGTTTTGTATTTTGTTTTCCATGGTGAATGTCGTTTTGTTCATTTATTTCTTTTTCCGTATGTGGGTGATTTCGAATAACTTTTAAACCTGTGAAAGAATATAATTGAGTTAATTCGCGTAGTGCGTATTCTTTTGGGTAGTAAGGCAATAGATAGTTCCGATGTTGAACAATTTCTTTTTGGTTTGGATCGGTGATTTTATATATTACGTCAGTGGGTTTGGCAAATATTTGGTATGGTACTTTTTGAAGGGGTTGTAATTTTTTGGAAATTCCTTTTTGTGTATTAAAATTAGGTACAAAGAAAAACGTTCCAATTTTTAAATCTGAGGCTGGTGTAAAGCGTGAATTAATTTGTTCGTTAATGTTTTGCCTTTGTAACAATTTTTTTGTTACTCTTTGGTAAATTTCATTGTGTTTTTATCTCTATTTAAAATCCATTCGGTGTGTGTGCCGGAGGCCAATTTAAGGATTTGTGGGTGATGAAAATGATCATCATCATGCGTGTGTAAAGGTAGGTTATAACAAACTGAGTCTTTATTTGGTTGGCAATAACCTTGTGCATTTTTATGAGAGTTTGCTGTAAACATAATTGGTTTACGTGGCTTTTGATTAAAAACCATTTCGTATGGTGACATTCCTGAAGTTGTCGTAACTTATATGCTAAGGGAAATAATTTTACATCTGCTGACCATTCTGTGTATCTTGTATCATTTCCATTTATGATACATCTAAGATATTCTTGTAGTGAACGGTTCATACCTTCGACAAAACCGTTTGTGCAAGGTGCATGAGATGTACGTGGTTTATGTTTGATGTTATATAAGTGACATAGTGTGATAATTTCATTATTTATGAATTCTGTACCGTTATCTGTAACTAAGATTTCGGGTAATCCGAATTTAGCTATCCAGTGTTCATAAAGTTTTGTGTAAGCATAATAAGCATTACAATGTGGTACTGGGTTGAGCTCTACATAATGTGTAAATGCATCAAAAATTTCAAAAATTACCATAATGTAGGAGTTTCCTTCAGAGGATGGTGAAATTGGTCCTTTTGTATTGAATGAAATACGATGGTTAAAATATAAACTTTGTCCTTTAAAATCTTGTTTTTGTGCTATTTGTTTTTGATTTGGATAAGGTTTATTTAGCCGACATACTATAAAATCTTTGCATAATACTTTTATCCAAATTGGTGCATTTGGGAAATAAAAATTTTGTGTAAAGTTTGAATATGTTTTCTCTGATCCAGAGTGTCCTTTAGTATTTGGTGTATGTGAAATGTTAAAAGCTATTAGTATCATACTTAAAGGGAGACAGGGAACTGTAGAATCATTTAATTGATATTCAAGAAGGTCTGTGTTTTCATTAATTGTTGTATTATTAAAGTTTCGGAATTATCGGAGGAGTGTTTTATTTCCTAAAATTGTGGTATCTGCTTTTACGGGCTTAGTTTTGTATTTGTGCCATGATTTTAGTTGTCTAATTATTGGGTCAAGATTTTGATATTGTTTCAAGAGTTCAAGTGTAATTTTGCCTGTTGGAGGGAGAAAAATATTTTCAATTTCTAATTTTGATAGGGAAATTGTATCAAGTGGGTCATGGAGGTCAAAAACTTGATTTATTGTGTATTTTGAATCATTTGTTTGTGGCACTGATAAATTTATTTTATCAGTTAAATTTTCTTTTTCAATTAATGGAAAAAAATTATTTTTGTACGAGTGTTGTTTTATTCGTTTTTGTTGGGTGTTATTTTTTATCCATTGTGAGTATGGAATTGGTTTGAAAGTTGAGGTTCCTAGTAGATCAACTTCGTAGTGATTATTTTGGCAATCTAAGTAAAGTGGGAAATGTTGTAGGTTATTTATTTGTGATTGGTCAATGTCAGTTTTTACTGCATATTTGCATTCTATTCGGGGTGATGTTTCGTATTTTGCAAGGTAAAATTTTATATTTTTTGGTATTTCAACTGTAGTTTTTCGTGTAAGTAATTCAGGTGGTGTATTTCGACTTAATGTATCTGGTAATGCAAGATTCTTTCCTGCTGTCCAAATTATATGTAAGTTTGGAAATTTCATTAGAATTAATTGAAATCTATAAACTCGGTGATTGGGATTTGATTTTTGTGTAAAGAGAAAAATGATTGGTTTATGATCTGTGAATAGAATTGTTGGATGTTTTGATCCAAGTATCAGAAATTCATATTCTGTGAGTGTATAAGTTATAGATGTACATTCTCTCATTAGAGTTGAGAGTCGTAGCTCTGCTTGTGTGAATAATCGGGAGTTTGCTGATTAAAGGTTCATTTTATTTGTACCACTATGTGATTGTAGTAATGCTGCGCCGTTGCCAAAATTTGAAGCATCGCACATTGCATAGAATGGTTGATTTGGATCTGGAATTGTGTTTGAAATTTGTTCAGTTATAAGTTTTTTAATTTCTTCAAATCGTGTTTGATGTTCAGTGGTCCATTCAAAATTATTTTGTTGTCTGAGGATATTATAGAACGGTCTTAAATATAATTGCATTTTATAAACGTACTTGCTTAAGAAATTTAACATTCCAAGGAATTCTTGGAGTTTCTTTTTGTTTGTTGGTGGTTGAAGTTTTTGAATAGCATCAATGCGTGATTTTAATGGAGTGATTGTGTTTCTTTCTATATGTCCTAAAAAATTTAACTCGTGTCAAAAAGAAGTGTGATTTATCGGGGGCGGCCTTCAGATTTTCGTTCTGAAGTATTTTATGATAGTGCTCTAAAACTGTAAACCTTTCTTCTTTTGTCTGTGATTGCATAAAAACATCATCCAAATAGGTGATTGCGTTTTTCTTGAGCATTAGTGGTCTAAAAATTTTAATCATAAAAGCTGAAAATGCTGCTGGTCCTATGGAAACTCGATAGAATAGGCGGTTGAATTCATATTGTTGATTTCCAATAACAAATTGTGTTAAACGTCGTGATTGTTCATATAGTGGCATTTGATTGTATGCACTATTCATATCTGCGGTTGTAAAGTATTTTCCGTTTATTTTTGTTAAGATAACTTGTATTGGTTCAATAGGCCAATTGCATTTCGATTCGTCAATTAGTGAATTGAGGTATCTAGCGTCTAAAACTATTTTTAATGATTCTCCTTTTGCTAGAATGATAACAGGGTTAATAAATGTGTTACCTTTTGGTTGTTCTTCTTTATTTACTGGTGAGATAATTTTGTATTGTTCTAAAATATCAAGTAATCTATTTACTTTGTCGTGTAAATGAATTGGTACTTTACTAGCTCTTTGTTGTTTGAAAACTGCGTCAGGTTTTAACGGGAGATGTAGTGATGAACTGATTTTCCCAACGTCAAATTTTGATGTTGCGTAGACTGTTGAATATTTTAACAGTTGTTTTGCTAGTTTGTCAAATTCGATTTGTGTAAATTGTGAGTGTTCAAAATTAAACATCGTTAAAAACTGTTGTTGTTCTTTTGTGTAATTTGTTATATTGAACGTTGGTTTAAAATATGGTGTTTTTGTGAAATAATCTGTGTTTCTCTTTTCATTGCTTATTATATTATTTATGGATATATCTTTGTCAAGAATTGTGGATTGGCAAATATCTAATAATTGGAGTATATTATTTACGCGGTAGGCTACTTCATATATGGGTGAGATTGTAGCGTTTGTTTCGAAATATCCTAAAAGTCCTAATGGTAATGTTACTTGGTACGGTGTATTGTTATACACGTGTAACGAAATGATGTCGGAATTCGTGTTTTTCAAATATTTTATAGATGAGATCGTGATTTTGAAAAACTTGTGAATAGGTTTAAATTCAAAGTCTGACATAAAAAGTTGTTGTTTATTTTGACTTTTATCATTCTGGTGACCTTGTTTTATTGAAAAGTTTTATATATTTCCTGATAATGGTTTCAAGTGTTTCCGTTGTTGGTTATAAATTGGATAAAAATTTGACAAGAATGGTGGTTGTTTGTTTAATCTTTGAAAAAATGTTAGAGCTGTATTTTTTGTTTTTGTGTATTTATCTTTGATTAGTATTTTACTATTTAAGATGTTGATTGTTGGTATATATTTTGATATAAATGGTATGCCAATGATATTGTGCTTAATATCAGTAATATGAAATATTTGTTTAAATGGTTTGTTTAGAATTTTATTTTGCTCCATTGTTCTTGTGGGGAGAAGGAATAATTGGATTTTTCCGTAATTTACTAATGTTGATCCTTGTGCTGTTGCTAGTTTACTAGAAGTTGCAAGAGGCGTTAATTTTGGATGCAATGTTTTGATTTCATTCCATGTGGGAATATTAATTATGTTTGATTCTGCTCCTGAATCAATTAAAAAATCAATTTCAAGATCTGGTGGTTGAAATTCTTTGTTTCTTGGACTTTCTAAGAGAAATGGTATTGTCCAAATTTTTTCTCTGGGTTGTTCTTTTTGTATATTTTGATAGATATGATTTGTGTTTGAACATTTAGTTTTGTCTTTTTCATTGGGCTTAAGTACCGTGTTAATTTCGTTTACTTCTTGTTTAGTTTGTGTAGTATCGATGTGTTCAAGATAATAATTGTGAAGGAGTTCCAATTGATTTTCATATATATGTGATGTAAAAGGTTGTTCATATATGATAAATTCATAGTCGTTTTTGACTGTTATCATATTTACGGAGATAGTATTTTCTGTATCACTTTCTGTATCTGATGATCCACAGTTTATTTGATTTAGCTGTAGTTCGTTACTTCCTGTGTCATCAATACCTGGGGGGTCTGATGTTGTTTCTTCATTTGACTGTACTTGATTAATTTGTCTTTGATGTTTTGGTGTATTACTTCTATATCGAGTTTTAGAATTATTATAATGGTTATTATTCCTATGTGGTGACTGGTAATAATTTCTATATTGATTATTATAACTTGAATTTCGATTTTGTGAATTGTTCCGTGATCTGTTTTGATAATTGTCATTTGATTTGTGATAGTTTGATCTATTATACGAGTTATTTCTTGATCGATTGTTCGGGTAATTCTGATTTCGATTGTTCGAATAACTTCTATTCCGATTATTGGAATAGTTTCTATTTCTATTGTATGATGAATTTCGTGATTGATTGTGTGGATAGTAATTATTTCTTGATTGGGAATTAGATCTAGAAACAAATCGTGTTGTATTTGAATTTGATCTGGAGTAGTTATTTCTACTATTTGATTGATTACAATTATTTTGTGAAGAATTTTGTCTATTTCTTCGTTCTGGTGATCTTCCTCTATAACTTGAGTTATATGGTGATTGATTCCTTGTGTATTTGGTGTTGTTCGGAAGTGGTTTTCCTGAACTGTTATTACTATATATATAAGTTTGTTTGGTAGATTTTGATCTTTTTTCATATATCGATAGAACGATTTATTTGGTTTTTTATGCTTTTGAGGTTTATTCTGATTATCTTGTTGTTTTTGTCTACATTCGGAAATACTGTGTCCGTATCCTCGGCAATAATTACACCAATTTTTGAAGGATGGTTTGCCTTTTAAATTTGGATTTTTTTCATAGATATTTAGTATTTCAGTGTTTTTTTCAATTAGGTCTGTATCTGATTCCTGTATGTTATTTATTTGTGTAGTGTTTGTTTCAATTCGATTAGCATATTGTAGTTTTAGATTTTCTGTTTCTTCAAGTTTCATTGTAATTTCCGCTTGCTCTAGTTTATCTACTAGTTTTCGAAAATCTAAATCTGGCTCTCGAAATGAGGAAGAATGAGATGCTCTCTTTTTTATTGCTATTTTCCTTAATTGAGGTGTTAAGGTCATCATTAAAGTTTCTGTCATTTTTGTGTTTTTATAGTCATGTGTATTAAGTGAATATGCTTTTCGAACTAATGTTTCGATGCGTACTGCTAATTGTTTGATGGTTTCATTTGGTAATCTGCGAATTTCATTACATAAGACTCTTTGGTGTTGTTTATCTCTTTCGGAGTCAAACATTTTTGAAAATTCTTGTGTAAATCTTTTCCAGTCTGATTTTATTTCTATAGGTAGTACTGAAAAGTATTTTATGATAGTGCTCAAAAACTGTAAACATTTCTTCTTTTGTCTGTGATTGCATAAAAACGTCATCCAAATAGGTGATTGCGTTTTTCTTGAGCATTAGTGGTCTAAAAATTTTAATCACAAAAGCTGAAAATGCTGCTGGTCCTATGGAAATTCGATAGAATAGGCGGTTGAATTCATATTGTTGATTTCCAATAACAAATTGTGTTAAACGTCGTGATTGTTCATCTAGTGGCATTTGATTGTATGCACTATTCGTATCTGCGGTTGTGAAGTATTTTCCGTTTATTTTTGTTAAGATAGAAGTTATATATATTTCCTGATACTGGTTTCAGGTGTTTCCGTTGTTGGTTATAAATTGGATAAAAATTTGAGAAGAATGGTGGTTGTTTGTTTAATCTTTGAAAAAATGTTAGAGCTGTATTTTTTGTTTTTGTGTATTTATCTTTGATTAGTATTTTACTATTTAAGATGTTGATTGTTGGTATATATTTTGATATAAATGGTATGCCAATGATATTGTGCTTAATATCAGTAATATGAAATATTTGTTTAAATGGTTTGTTTAGAATTTTATTTTGCTCCATTGTTCTTGTGGGGAGAAGGAATAATTGGATTTTTCCGTAATTTACTAATGTTGATCCTTGTGCTGTTGCTAGTTTACTAGAAGTTGCAAGAGGCGTTAATTTTGGATGCAATGTTTTGATTTCATTCCATGTGGGAATATTAATTATGTTTGATTCTGCTCCTGAATCAATTAAAAAATCAATTTCAAGATCTGGTGGTTGAAATTCTTTGTTTCTTGGACTTTCTAAGAGAAATGGTATTGTCCAAATTTTTTCTCTGGGTTGTTCTTTTTGTATATTTTGATAGATATGATTTGTGTTTGAACATTTAGTTTTGTCTTTTTCATTGGGCTTAAGTACCGTGTTAATTTCGTTTACTTCTTGTTTAGTTTGTGTAGTATCGATGTGTTCAAGATAATAATTGTGAAGGAGTTCCAATTGATTTTCATATATATGTGATGTAAAATGTTGTTCATATAGGATAGTTTCATAGTCGTTTTTGACTGTTATCATATTTACGGAGATAGTATTTTCTGTATCACTTTCTGTATCTGATGATCCACAGTTTATTTGATTTAGTTGTAGTTCGTTACTTCCTGTGTCATCAATACCTGGGGGGTCTGATGTTGTTTCTTCATTTGACTGTACTTGATTAATTTGTCTTTGATGTTTTGGTGTATTACTTCTATATCGAGTTTTAGAATTATTATAATGGTTATTATTCCTATGTGGTGACTGGGAATAATTTCTATATTGATTATTATAACTTGAATTTCGATTTTGTGAATTGTTCCGTGATCTGTTTTGATAATTGTCATTTGATCTGTGATAGTTTGATCTATTATACGAGTTATTTCTTGATCGATTGTTCGGGTAATTCTGATTTCGATTGTTCGAATAACTTCTTTTTCTATTATATGATTAGTTTCTATTCCTGTTGTATGATGAGTTTCGTGATTGATTATTTGGATAGTGTTTATTTGTTGGGTTTGATTGGGAACTGGATCTAGAAACAAATTGTGTTGCATTGGAATTTGATCACGAATAGTTATTTCGACTATTTGATTGATTACAATTATTTTGTGAAGAATTTTGTGTATTTCTTCGTTCTGGTGATCTTCCTCTATAACTTGAGTTATATGGTGATTGATTCCTTGTGTATTTGGTGTTGTTCGGAAGTGGTTTTCCTGAACTGTTATTACTATATATATGTTTGTTTGGTAGATTTTGGTCTTTTTTCATATATCGATAGAACGATTTATTTGGTTTTTTATGCTTTTGAGGTTTATTCTGATTATCTTGTTGTTTTTGTCTACATTCGGAAATACTGTGTCCGTATCCTCGGCAATAATTACACCAATTTTTGAAGGATGGTTTGCCTTTAAAATTTGGATTTTTTTCATAGATATTTAGTATTTCAGTGATTTTTTCAATTAGGTCTGTATCTGATTCCTGTATGTTATTTATTTGTGTAGTGTTTGTTTCAATTCGATTAGCATATTGTAGTTTTAGATTTTCTGTTTCTTCAAGTTTCATTGTAATTTCCGCTTGCTCTAGTTTATCTAATAGTTTTCGAAAATCAAAATCTGGCTCTCGAAATGAGGAAGAATGAGATGCTCTCTTTTTTATTGCTATTTTCCTTAATTGAGGTGTTAAGGTCATCATTAAAGTTTCTGTCATTTTTGTGTTTTTATAGTCATGTGTATTAAGTGAATATGCTTTTCGAACTAATGTTTCGATGCGTACTGCTAATTGTTTGATGGTTTCATTTGGTAATCTGCGAATTTCATTACATAAGACTCTTTGGTGTTGTTTATCTCTTTCGGAGTCATACATTTTTGAAAATTCTTGTGTAAATCTTTTCCAGTCTGATTTTATTTCTATAGGTAGTACTGAAAAGTATTTTATGATAGTGCTCTAAGACTGTAAACATTTCTTCTTTTGTCTGTGATTGCATAAAAACATCATCCAAATAGGTGATTGCGTTTTTCTTGAGCATTAGTGGTCTAAAAATTTTAATCACAAAAGCTGAAAATGCTGCTGGTCCTATGGAAATTCGATAGAATAGGCGGTTGAATTCATATTGTTGATTTCCAATAACAAATTGTGTTAAACGTCGTGATTGTTCATCTAGTGGCATTTGATTGTATGCACTATTCATATCTGCGGTTGTAAAGTATTTTCCGTTTATTTTTGTTAAGATAACTTGTATTGGTTCAATAGGCCAATTGCATTTCGATTCGTCAATTAGTGAATTGAGGTATCTAGCGTCTAAAACTATTTTTAATGATTCTCCTTTTGCTAGAATGATAACAGGGTTAATAAATGTGTTACCTTTTGGTTGTTCTTCTTTATTTACTGGTGAGATAATTTTGTATTGTTCTAAAATATCAAGTAATCTATTTACTTTGTCGTGTAAATGAATTGGTACTTTACTAGCTCTTTGTTTTTTGAAAACTGCGTCAGGTTTTAACGGGAGATGTAGTGATGAACTGATTTTCCCAACGTCAAATTTTGATGTTGCGTAGACTGTTGAATATTTTAACAGTTGTTTTGCTAGTTTGTCAAATTCGATTTGTGTAAATTGTGAGTGTTCAAAATTAAACATCGTTAAAAACTGTTGTTGTTCTTTTGTGTAATTTGTTATATTGAACGTTGGTTTAAAATATGGTGTTTTTGTGAAATAATCTGTGTTTCTCTTTTCATTGCTTATTATATTATTTATGGATAATTCTTTGTCAAGAATTGTGGATTGGCAAATATCTAATAATTGGAGTATATTATTTACGCGGTAGGCTACTTCATATATGGGTGAGATTGTAGCGTTTGTTTCGAAATATCCTAAAAGTCCTAATGGTAATGTTACTTGGTACGGTGTATTGTTATACACGTGTAACGAAATGATGTCGGAATTCGTGTTTTTCAAATATTTTATAGATGAGATCGTGATTTTGAAAAACTTGTGAATAGGTTTAAATTCAAAGTCTGACATAAAAAGTTGTTGTTTATTTTGACTTTTATCATACTGGTGAACTTGTTTTATTGAAAAGTTATATATATTTCCTGATAATGGTTTCAGGTGTTTCCGTTGTTGGTTATAAATTGGATAAAAATTTGAGAAGAATGGTGATTGTTTGTTTAATCTTTGAAAAAAAGTTAGAGCTGTATTTTTTTGTTTTTGTGTATTTATCTTTGATTAGTATTTTACTATTTAAGATGTTGATTGTTGGTATATATTTTGATATAAATGGTATGCCAATGATATTGTGCTTAATATCAGTAATATGAAATATTTGTTTAAATGGTTTGTTGAGAATTTTATTTTGCTCCATTGTTCTTGTGGGGAGAAGGAATAATTGGATTTTTCCGTAATTTACTATTGTTGATCCTTGTGCTGTTGCTAGTTTACTAGAAGTTGCAAGAGGCGTTAATTTTGGATGCAATGTTTTGATTTCATTCCATGTGGGAATATTAATTATGTTTGATTCTGCTCCTGAATCAATTAAAAACTCAAATTCAAGATCTGGTGGTTGAAATTCTTTGTTTCTTGGACTTTCTAAGAGAAATGGTATTGTCCAAATTTTTTCTCTGGGTTGTTCTTTTTGTATATTTTGATAAATATGATTTGTGTTTGAACATTTAGTTTTGTCTTTTTCATTGGGCGTAAGTACCGTGTTAATTTCGTTTACTTCTTGTTTAGTTTGTGTAGTATAGATGTGTTCAAGATAATAATTGTGAAGGAGTTCCAATTGATTTTCATATATATGTGATGTAAAAGGTTGTTCATATATGATAGTTTCATAGTCGTTTTTGACTGGTATAATATTTACGGAGATAGTATTTTCTGTATCACTTTCTGTATCTGATGATCCACAGTTTATTTGATTTAGTTGTAGTTCGTTACTTCCTGTGTCATCAATACCTGGGGGGTCTGATGTTGTTTCTTCATTTGACTGTACTTGATTAATTTGTCTTTGATGTTTTGGTGTATTACTTCTATATCGAATTTTAGAATTATTATAATGGTTATTATTCCTATGTGGTGACTGGGAATAATTTCTATATTGATTATTATAACTTGAATTTCGATTTTGTGAATTGTTCCGTGATCTGTTTTGATAATTGTCATTTGATCTGTGATAGTTTGATCTATTATACGAGTTACTTCTTGATCGATTGTTCGGGTAATTCTGATTTCGATTGTTCGAATAACTTCTTTTTCTATTATATGATTAGTTTCTATTCCTGTTGTATGATGAGTTTCGTGATTGATTATTTGAATAGTGTTTATTTCTTGGGTTTGATTGGGAACTGGATCTAGAAACAAATTGTGTTGCATTGGAATTTGATCTCGAATAGTTATTTCGACTATTTGATTGATTACAATTATTTTGTGAAGAATTTTGTGTATTTCTTCGTTCTGGTGATCTTCCTCTATAACTTGAGTTATATGGTGATTGATTCCTTGTGTATTTGGTGTTGTTCGGAAGTGGTTTTCCTGAACTGTTATTACTATATATATGATTGTTTGGTAGATTTTGATCTTTTTTCATATATCGATAGAACGATTTATTTGGTTTTTTATGCTTTTGAGGTTTATTCTGATTATCTTGTTGTTTTTGTCTACATTCGGAAATACTGTGTCCGTATCCTCGGCAATAATTACACCAATTTTTGAAGGATGGTTTGCCTTTAAAATTTGGATTTTTTTCATAGATATTTAGTATTTCAGTGATTTTTTCAATTAGGTCTGTATCTGATTCCTGTATGTTATTTATTTGTGTAGTGTTTGTTTCAATTCGATTAGCATATTGTAGTTTTAGATTTTCTGTTTCTTCAAGTTTCATTGTGATTTCCGCTTGCTCTAGTTTATCTACTAGTTTTCGAAAATCTAAATCTGGCTCTCGAATTGAGGAAGGATGAGATGCTCTCTTTTTTATTGCTATTTTCCTCAATTGATATATCCAATTTTGATGTAGTGGCGATTTAATTGGTTCAGGTCCTATATTTAAAATTAAATTTGCTGTTACTGCATTTAAATAATCTTCTACAGAATATTCAGGATCTGTTCCTGTAAATACCATCAGTGGTTTATTGGATATTATTGATGATCCACCCATGAGGTATGGATTCATTGTCATCTGTAGTGATTCTGCGGCATTTGGCATTTGCGAAAAATTTGAAATTTGATTTTTTGTTATTTCGTGTTGCTGAAGGTAATATGGAAGCGGTATTTCATTTTGCATTTGAGTTGGTTGATAGGAATGCATTGACATTGGATTTTGTGGTTGTATTGATTGAAAAGATTGTATGTTGAATGGATTTTGTTTATGCATTTGTTGTGGATGTTGTACATCTGTTGGGTTTTGTGGGTAAAGTTTCATATTTCGAGATGGTTGAGGTTGTCGTGGTCTTTGTGTGCGATATTCTTTAGTATATGGTGCAAAAATATCTACTTGGTGATAATCTTCTTCATCGGATGATAAAGAGTTTGTATTAAATGGTGTATGTTGGTTATTTTTATTTTGTTGGAAGAATGGGTAATTTTAGTATAATCCTGTGTAGGTTGTGGATTATCTGGAAAATTTACTGAATTCATTGATGTTTCGGGAGATTCCAACAATGAGAACATACGTGATTTAAATTTTGTGTACTTTTTCGGGGAGGTTGATTTGTTCTTTGATTGTGAGCATAATTATAATTATGTTCTGCAAAGGTGTTTCCTGTGAATGATTTTCGTGTTTTTGACGGTACTGTCATTGGTCTATATGTTTGATAATCCATATGTGAATATTTTGGAGCAACCGAAGGCTTAACGGTTGATTGTAAGGTTACTTGTGCCAGTGAAGTATTTGTATTTCTTGGTGTTGTTAAATTTGGGTGTATTGGTGAAATACTTTGTTGTGTAGTTGTTGTTGTTTGGACAATTTCTTCATTTATGAAGTTTGATGGTGTTTGAATATCTTGTTGTGTAAGATTTCTAGTTCCATTAAGGTTTTCATTGTGTATGACGGTCGAATTTAAACTGTTATTTCGTGTATCAGGTAAAAATGTATTGTAGTTTAATGGTGTTGCATCAATGGTTAGTGGTATTACTTTTACATAATCTCTGTGATAAGATATTGTACTTATTGCTTGACTTGAGATAGATTGTGGGATATTTATAAATGTAGGATGAGACCATTCAGGGTCCCAAACGTAGTCTGATTGTTCTGTAATGGCAGTGTCATCATTTGAATTTTGAGGTCTGAAATTTTTTCTTGCTTGTGAAATTAAGTCTAAATTATGTGTGAAATATTCTATTATAAACCGTGCCAAAATTTTTTGTAAGTCATGTTTAGTGTGTTGTGAAACATCATCTTTAGTGAAATTTTCTTTGATTATATGTAGAAAAGTTGAAAATAATGCAATTTCATTTCGTACTTTTGTATGTTTGGATGTTTCAGTTGGTGAGATACTTTGAAATTCTGTTTTTTCTAATATAGAGATATAGGTATATATTATTGCAAAAACTTCATTAGTGATTATAGAGTTTGCTCTTTGTGAATTGTGATATTGTATGCTTTTGATATATTCTAGGAATACTTTTGAAAATTCTAATTCAAGATCGTCTGTTTGAATTACATATTTACGATGATTCGTATTTGGTGTGCTGAATTCTATGGTGTAGATTCCATATTGTTGTGTTAAGTTACATATGTCTTTTAAATAATGTTCAATAATTTGTCTTTTGATTTTTATATCTGGGAATTCTGCTTTGCATGGACTGATTCCGGGTTTATACGAATTTACGAGTAAATTCTTGCAAAAATCATGCTGCCCTCTATTATCGGGTGCATCTATGAGGAAGGGGTAAACCTCTTCGTCATCTGGACTATCGTCACTTTGAGTGTGGCTCATTTTTTTGTTTGATGACTGTTAATATATAACTATCAATGTGTCTAATTGGTTGATTCCAG
This sequence comes from Symsagittifera roscoffensis, assembly GCF_963678635.1. Taxonomy (NCBI): domain Eukaryota; kingdom Metazoa; phylum Xenacoelomorpha; order Acoela; family Convolutidae; genus Symsagittifera; species Symsagittifera roscoffensis. The sequence goes on from NC_087064.1 coordinate 20,366,703, forward strand.
TTATACAGGTGTACTGGTTTGTGTTTGTATTGTTTTTTTATTCTTCTTATTCCTCTTTTTGATGAATTTGAAGTTGTTTCTGAATCGGAAAAATATAATTGATCGTGAATGGGACAATTTTTATCAATTGATTCTTTTAATTTGTATAGTTCATCTATACTGCTGGTTTCTGATTCGGAAAATGCGTTTCTATTTTTTGAAAATCTTTTTCGTGTGATTTGTCTTTGTTTGTTTATAATTTTTCTTTTTATTGTTTGTCGTTTTGTTCTAATGTATCCAACTGTTTGTGTATGAGGTGTGATTACAAGATCGTATTTATTGTTATCTATCTCACAATTGTGTAAATCGGTTGTTTGCTTATTTCCTAGATTTTCGAATGACATAAGGTTTAGGATGAGGGATGCAGAAAGTTGTTAGGTATTTTTATTTTCTTAGACTGTTAGTCCTTACGATCTTTTGGTTAGCTTAACCTGGGTCTTTTCATTTAGGGTTGGAGAAAAAAGTATATCGATTCTGAAGAATGATTTTTTACTTTCTCGTGGCTAGTCTAAGCTAAGGTGTTAACCTACTTAATCTTACTTAGGGGTAGTGATTGTGTTCAAGGGTTGGAGAATAGTAAATCGATCCACAAGGTTCAGGTATAATTAGAACGCAAGTAGTTCGTTAGATACTATTTTAAACTTACTAAGTCTAAGATCTATCCTGGGTCTGGTAAGAGGAGGGTTCAAGTGAAGGATGAATAACCGGAGTTCTTCACTGTTTATCTTAATTTGAATGGTTAGTTTTATTTAAAAATTTCTTTTAATCTTAGGTCTTTTGGAAGGGTTGGACAGTGAATCGACGTTTGAGGTCGTTAGACACTTGCTAAGTGGGTGGGGGAGAACAAAATTGTTCTTTTTGATCCAAGGATAGGCCTTGATGATCAGGTTTTAAATTTAGTGAAATAGAAAATTAATTAAGATCCAAGGATAAGCCTTGATGATCCGATTTTAAAATTAAGTGAATTTAAGTTTAAAATGTTTTAAATTTATTTAAGAAAAAGATTTTGTATTTTAATGATATTAGTGAGCTTATGATTGCTGCTATGTTTAGGTGATGAAGCTGGGACAACAGATGATTTATGATTACTAACAATTTATTGTCATGCTACTAGTTTTTATTTTCATTTTCAATAAATATTTTTCAAATATGTTTTATATAAGACTGCAGAAATTAAGCAAACGATCTGAGATCTTTTTATCAATCGTTATTGTACATTAATAATTTTGCTTAACGCCTGAAATGATCATGAAGATTGACTTCAAAATTTTATGTTTGCAGATGAAAATCTAAATTCATTGCTAATAAGATTCTAAATATAAAAGTTTGTGTTGGCTTTTGCCGTACAATCATAAAACTATTTGGTAAGTTTCTACTTTGTCGTATGTCGTCTCTTGTTCGAGGTCTTCGTCCAATTCCGGGTAGTTCTATTATTGTTCGGAATATCGGCTCTGATCTATTGAGTCGTAGAGACATTTCGATTAAATTATTATCGTATAACATTTTGAAAATGTTTTTCTAAATTCTAATCTATTTTTGGTTAGTTCTAAGCTATTAAGATCTTATTCGAGACTTATGGTCGCACCAGATGAGTTAAGACCGATGTGGTTAACTCATAGAGTAATTTCGGATAGGATACACCGTCTGCTCGTCACGCTATCTTATTTTCGGCCGGATAGATTCGTGCAACTTCTTAGTCTAATACCGATCCTAATCTTACTCTTATACTTTCTAGTCTCAGGGTGTTTAACTAGTCTCTGCTAGGCTCAATAGATCTAGGGTATACTGGTTTGTTGCGGCTGCTGAAGTTCTCTTGGAGAGGCAACTAATTTCTAAGTTAAATTCAAATCTCTCTGGTGCTAGTTAGATAGTGGGTTGTTAGTTAGATGGATTATGATCAGGTTCCATCATACGGAAAATTTAGCGCCAAAGGATGAACAAAAAAGTAAAATGTCAATCGTGCCAACAGTTGTTAAAGGACGCGAGGCAGGATATTAATATTTTGATTATTGGCGGAAACAATGCAGTTGACCATCAATCAAAAATTTGCGCAAAACCGAATTTTCAAGTTTTCCTTATTTATAATACAAGTAACACTCGCAAGCAATCGACCCGAAACAACACAAAACACACAGTTTTTTTTCAAGTATTCTTACAAGAAATTCCAACTAAAAGCCAGCGCGCAATTCAATGCTTTCGTTGTTACAAATGATTGAAAACACACAAAAAATCAAAAGTTTTAGCTGAAAATTCAAGTAGCTCTCGTGGTCCTATTTCACAAGATTTTGGTCAAATGAAAACACGCGGTTTTTCATAAGATTTTACTCTTAGATTAAAAATTAATTTTTAAAGCAAGAACTCATAACTATCTCGTCGAGGGCAGAGCTCGTTTTACTCGCAAACCATTTTGAATATTTCATTTTTCACTTTCATACTCGGTTTTCCAGTAAATCTAATTCTCTATTATTTAAAAAAGTTTATCATAGTTGATTCCATGTAAGTTTGTAAATCCATGACCTCCACGGCCTCTATTTTTTATTCACCCGACAATATAGCCACAATGTAGTCCAAATGAAAGCATATCACCTTTGATTCTTTGATATTTTTTGAGATCATGACCTCACTCGGCCTCCACCATTTTTCTTCACCCAACAATGTAGCCACAGTGTAGCCACAATCTATGTAATTTGTAACAAATTTATTTGACAACTTCTTAATTTTTTGAAATTTTTCCGGTCTTCATGCTAAAACGTAAAAAACGTATTAAAAATTGCTCTTTGAAGTTTCTCGTTTGCTTTTTGCCGGCGTTTTTTGTGTTTTTTAATTGAAAAATTGAATGTCAGATCGCTGCTAAATGAAAAAAATGATTTGAAGAAACTGTTACTTTAGCAAAACCAGATGTAAGATCGCTGAATAATATGAAAGTTAACATGAAAAGATTCTAAAAGACACTCAGTAAAAATTTTGTTCTTGGTTAGCTTCAATTTTTTTTAAATTAGAAAAATTAGGTAGAATTATAGTCTTTTACGCATTAAATTTCGATTATTAAAAACTTAAATTGATACACTTTGACCCTTAATTTTTCTTAAAAAAATCGATTTTTTTGTAACGCGCTCTTTTAGATTTTTTAGATGTTGCAGACGTTAGGAATTAGGCTCCCTTGCGTATTTCCGGAAGTTTTCAGATTATAACCAATAGAGCTGCTTTAATTTGTCCTATGAACTCAACGTAAAAATTCACCTTCATATTTTCAGTTTTTACATGTGCTTTTGATTGCTTTAATTAACCCCGATTCTTTCTCACATGGACTTTTTTTGAGAAATCTTTCGACAAAAATCAAGAATAGAAAGCAAATTAGTAATTATTTTGCAAGAAAAGTGATAGTTAAGGATCTCACAAACTGTATTTTTGCTTAAATAGTTTACTGTAGCAACTGAACAAGGGAACTTAAATGGAAATATGTACAAAATACTAGGTAATAATCAGACGATATCAGTTCTAATTTAATCTCTGCCAGCAAATTGTTCGTTCAATTGATACTATTTTCCTCCTAAATTCTCCAGCTCTAACCAAAATTACTTGCAATGCGAGTTCAAAAGCGAAAACATGTTTTAAGCAGAAAATAAGAATAACCTTAAGACACAGAACCTTTCTACAGAAAAATCGTGAAAATTATGTTTTAAAAGCAACAGAGAGACAATCATCAGTTATGAAGAGGAATTTGTTGAATTTCATCAAATATCTAATACACTTTTTAAAAAAAATTATCTCAATTTTTTCAATTTTAGCAGTAAATTGTTTATTTTTTATCATTGATCTGAAATTTATTTTTATCAACATGAAAAATTTCTCAGAAGTTGTAATTTTTTAAAAAACAAATTTGGGTTACTCATTGAGAAAAAACGGAGAAGGAGTTGAATCACGAAGTTCAATCTAGAAATTTTAATGAATACTGCGCTTATTGTTCATTTGAATTGAGATTACTATTCAAATTTTCCCTGAAAAGGACAAAAAACCAGTTAATTACCCAAATAAAAGGTTGAAAATGGAAAAGTTTTGAATAGATTTGATTAACTTTTACTTTACTTTCTTGAAAATTAGGATTATTTTCACTATTTCAATATTGACTCAGCTATTATGAGCGTTATATGTTCAGAACATTATATAATCCGCTTTTTAGCTCAAGTTATGGTAATTCTTATCTTATTTCATTATTTTGAGAAAAAATTGTGGAAAAACCATATTGTTGTTCAAATTTTTGTATCATTGTCTCAACATGATGTCAATTCAATTAAAATAAATTTTGAGCTCAATTTTGAACTCTGTACGTAATTTTTTTTCCAATTAGATCAGAAACAACAATTCTTTAGCCAAAATTGTGAGATTTCTGCAATTTTTTTCCGAAAACTTGAAATTTTGGCAAATTTTCCTAATACTTAAAATTTTTGCAATGTTTTCCAAAAACTTTGATTTTTTTTTGAAGTTTCAGTAATTTGAAAGCATTATGAGCTTTCCTTTTGATATTCAGAATCTTATTTATCCTGCTTCTGAGCTCAGTAGGGTAAATTTTATTATATTAAATGTTTTGAGTGAAAATTGTGGAAAAATCCATACTTTTGCAATTTTTCCAAAATAATAATAGTTTTTGCATTTTTTTCCAAAAAACCTTGGCTTTATCGAAATTTCAGTAGGTTTCAGTATTGTTTCATAAAATAAGATTAACTAATTAACGAGTTATCAAGTCGAATTATACCAAATCTTATCGTATTTTGAAAGTTTTTGATACATAATCCAAGTTTTTGCCCATTTACCATTGACTTACCTTGAACCAAAAAAAACATAATACTTTCATTACACAAGGTACACGTAATGCTCACCAATTACAAAACGCGTGCTGAGATTTTTGCAAAATCCAAAAAAAAACCGTTTTTCTTACCATTTTCTTACCATCACCCTGAAACCTTACCATTCCCTATTTTAATACATATTCCCTATCTTAATGAATTCTTAATTCCCTACACTGAATCTTTATACATAGGGAAATCTATACACTATATATGGGAAATTCGGGCACCGAAAAAACTTACCATCTGAAACTTACCATCTGAAACATGGTATCTTAATACATTGGGAAACCTATTCCCTATCTTAATACTTTGGGAAACCTATAGCCTATGTTAATACATAGGGTGAAGACCGGATAGTCTATAGCCTATGTTAATACATGGAAGTCTTCAATCCCCCCTCCCACGGGCTGAGCTGCTCCAACATATACTACTCGAGTCTCAAATAGGCAACATCCTAGTTTTTTTCCGACTGGATATTTTTTTATCCTTATTAATTACGACAAATGATAAATAACCTTCTATCTTAAAAAACCAAATTGAGATCACCGGTTTTTTTCACAAACCATTGCTTGCTATTGCGTATATAAAAACATACGTTTCATTGTTCTATATCATAAACAAACTAGTGGTCAAATTGGAAATTAACCTTAGATTTTTATCATGTGATAGTTTCACTCACTCATCACATTTTGTTTACTTTCGTTAGACTACTAGGGCAAGTGAGCAACATAAGTTAATCAATCGGGTTGAGCCTAGATAAACAGAGGATACCTAGATTGAGTGATAGCTCTAGGAATCTTTAACCGAAACAGGAGAGAACCTCAATGAGTGACCAATTTGTGATAAGGAACAAAGAGATTCAAAGAAAGAAGGGTAAGGAAGTGATAGAACGAATAGTTGGAATCAGAAGTCAGAAAACCTCCGATGATAAGTAGACACCAGCAACACTGGAAGTAGAGGTAAACCGGAGTGCAGTCCATAATCAAGGTCCTGAAGGATGCAGAGTTGAAGATACCAAGACGAAAAGACTGAAAAGTGAATCTACACCTGTGGAACAGGTACATTCCTTTGCGACTTCATTTTTGCACTAAATCGAGAAGAGATGTCAAGCTGACAGAGATCTCGATCAAAATCCACTGATTGAAAGTTAATCTATGGATTTCACAGTGATCAAAGGCGCCCTGGACAAGAAATCGACGCCTCTTTTTTTTCTCAGAGAGTCTAAAGAAGTCTCTGAGAAATTTTTTCTCACTTTTGACGGGAAAAGGGCTGACGATCAAATTAGTCATCAGACAGAAGCCAGGAATGAAAAGGAGAATGATGACGATTATAGATCAGAACTACGCTTCGACCTTTTCAGTCATGCAGAAAAATACAAGTGACAACAAGTAGCACACTCAGAAACGGTTTTAAATGACTTGCAGGATTCTAGTTATTTTTTCAGCAGCGACAACTTCGGATTAGTATGCTGGAATAATCATCGTTTCAGAAACCAGGCCAGGAAGGACGTTGAGGGAGGTGCAACTGCAAAACGAAAGGACTTGAAGGCAAGCTGTCTGTCAAGAAAAGATTGACGCCATCTCTCATAACGCCCAAGGTTAGTCATTGGATATCGGTGGATGAGGTTTTGACGAGGATCATGGATAGGATGGGTGAACAACAGCAACAAGTTTCAAACACGATGAGTGAACTAGAACGAGCAGTTCTTTTAGAACGAGAGAATTTGTGGAATAAAAGCTTCGAATCAAGCAGGAGACCAATCAGAAGGAAAAACGCTTGCAAGAAAGAAAGAATGACTACCTGGCTAAGTAATTGTCACGTTAAGCAACGTAAAGCTAAACAGAGTGAGCAACGGTTGAGAGATTATTTGAAGCTCCTCCGGAGTCAACAGGAGCAGACTCTCGGGACTCTCGAAAGCTGGTTGGATGCCATGATGGAGATACGCACTGCAAATAAAATGGACAGGCTTGATCATGTCATGAATTGTCATGAAAAGAGACCACGAAGCAGTAGAACAAACTCGAGGGATGCATGTAAAGAGCTCAAAGTAAGCTTCAGTGAACCTTCGGTAGAGGCAAGACGAGTGTGTTTGCTACATAAAGGGATAGTTTAGCTAATCACCGTTCTGAAACTCAAATGCCTGGAACCTCTATATACGGTCCCAGAGGAAGCTCATTTGGCAACCATCAGCAGCTATCAGACCAATGTGTAATTCTCAAGCAAACGGATTAGCCTATGCTACTGGATGGTTATCGTGTGACAATTGAGCGCAATTTGTGTGGAAAGCACTAGAATGCTGACAGCCTCAGTGCAACAAGTTTTATGAACATTTGAAAAAAAATTAGCCTATCAGGCAGAAATGAAGGGAGGATTCTCGTTTTTAGACAAAGACACGCACCATAATTGACTATCAAGCACTATATCTGACAATATGGTTAGATAAGTCACAACACCCCCATAACGGGACATCCCGAATTACCATTAGAGAAGGCAGTCGTTCAAGAGTGAGCTGATTCACTTGGACTTGCTACTGCGTTCAATTGCTACTGCGTTCAATTGCTACTGCTATTATTCGCCAGCCCATCAACAGCTGGTCGTAACTAGAAAAAACTGTGGGAGTCATTCGGCTGCTAGGTAGGTTGTTTGAGAGAGTGAGAGAAAGAGGTAACCGGGGAAGATCCAGATTAGACGACAGTGATAACCTCTATGACTCTCCGCGAGAAAGTAAAAGTTATACCATCAAGAAATTAACAAAATGAAAACGAAAAACTAACAGAATCGTAGGACGATAGTTCGACAATTAATCTCCTCGAGTCCTCAATGTGTCCTGATAAAAATATCATGCTAAGCAAAAGTAAGACAGGGTGAAGGTCCCAAAGAAAACAGCTATTTTCGACACGTGTAATTAACCACTGGACGATGCTGCATCAATATAGTCGGAAGAACATATTTTGTCTGGGGATTCTTAAATGAAAGAGCAGAGAACATGGTGAACAAGACCCAAGGTTTTGTTCAGGAACTTAAGATGGGTGATAAAGTGGAATAAATCGAGATCCGGAGTGAATACATCCTCCACTGAAACCTCACCTAGTGAGAGCCCCTCGACGGGATCGAAGTCTGACACCTATTGTATGGATAATTCAGAACTTGATGTTTCCAAAAGGTACAAATAAACTCCTAGAGAGATTCCTACATGAAAACGGGAGCGGAAGTGCACCAGGAGGGACATTCCCAATACAATCCGATTTGGGAATATCATTAACTCATCGAAAGCAGATTGGTGCATCCAAGAAAAAATTGAGAAGGGATGATTATTTAATGATGCTCCCTGTCTGCGAAGTCAATATGGAGAAGCACCAGAGAAAATAATGACGGAAATGAAATTCTAGAAGAAAGAGGCCTAAAATTTCATTAAACAGATTACAGTGAAGTTATCAAGAGAAGCGAGAAAGATTTACCCTATGCAGAAAAAGACTGGAGCAATTACGTACAAGATGACGTCCCAAGAACATTGATCTAGATCTACCTTTCACGATGCAGACGCGACAAAACCGCAGGGGAAGATCTTCAGAGAAGTATAATTTTTATGGAGAAGACCTCGTGGCGGACAGGATAGACCTGAAGGAGATAGCAGAAGAGCTAGGGGGTCTGAAAAAATAACCGTGTCACTGGAAGTAGTTTTTGTGGATGATCAGGGTAATGATTGGAAAGGGTGATCAATCAAAACCAGAAGTCGGGCTTTGTCGAGCCCGACTTCTGGTTTTGATTGATCACCCTTTCCAATCATTACCCTGATCATCCACAAAAACTACTTCCAGTGACACGGTTATTTTTTCAGACCCCCTAGCTCTTCTGCTATCTCCTTCATGTCTATCCTGTCCGCCACGAGGTCTTCTCCATAAAAATTATACTTCTCAAAGATCTACAGCAGTCATATGAGTAGAAACTCACTATTCTGCGTGTCTTGACGTCGAACTCCAAAAGACTTAATGTGGCTATTCAAGACGTAAAGCGCGAAATTATTGAAGACACTAAGAATGACCGACATGATCTTTCCCGGGCTGCCCAGAAATGATCATCGTTCAAACTTGAGTCCAACCTAATTTTAAATAGGACGTGAAAATGACGGGTACGTCCATGGGTAATTTTCTCCCGTAGTGGCGAAGTAGTTAACCACACAACTAGTAACCTGAAAAAGGAAATGACAAAAGAAACACATATCCTTTTTGTAAGTAAAAAATCTATGTGTAAGTAATACCCACACTGAAAAATTATTAACAAAAAAGTTCAAAATAGCAAGAGAAACAGGTGACCTAGAGGCAGAACTAGATGAAGGCCCTAGGAAACCAGACATAGGCAGAGTAGTATAGTCATATTTTAACTTGCCAAGTGAGTACTCAAGCAGCATTAGACTAACGGTTAGCGATTTTTTTACTTACAAATAGGATATGTGCGATAGCTATTACCGCGGACATGAATTTTAGAAGAGCGTTAGCAGCAGACTTTAAGAGAGAAGACAAAAACATAATAGTTCACTGGAAGCAAAAACCAGGAGTAGGAGGTGTAGCAGCTTTCACTGCGGCGGCTTCGCAAATACCAGGAAGGTACTTATGTTTCTTGGGGACGAGGGCGACGGAAAAGCAGCATGTGGAACCGGAAGATTTGCGTCTATCCCTTACGAGACTGAGACACTTCCTGTGTACGAGGTGAAAGAACTATCGCTTCCTGTGTACGACCCAAACCGAGGACGGCTGCATCCTTGGAAGCTGTATGCGCTGATACATGTAATCTTTTCTAATACTAACATGAAAGTGTATCTACATAAGAAAAACAATTTGAGTATAGGCTGAGTGTAGGCGAGTGTGTTATGTGTTATTTGTAATGTAATATGTTGTTATTTTGTTACGATCTCGGGTTTGGAAGGGTTAGTGACCACGAATGCTCAAACAAAAATGTTAGGAATAGGTCCAAAGTGTGGTCCACTCTTAGATCAACTTCCAAGATTTTAGACTGAATCGATTTTTAATTTATCTTAAGATCAAAATATATCTGACTGCTTTTAAATCAATTTTATTATGAATTTCGAGTAATATTGACAGATGCGATAGTCGTGACAATTTTTTTCCAAATTTTGATTGATCGTTTAATTACTCATCAAATTTCAATTGTGCACACAGATAATCTAAATCGAATCATACGAAATGGATAAATTCGATCTGAATGAATTGATGGACCTTGCAGAGGCCTATGTAGGACCGGTGCTAGATGAGGATCCAGAGGTAGTCATGTTGCTGACCGCCTTAACGAATATCTTGGGGCATGACAACCGTGGGGACCGCCCCACGGAATTCTTATTGATGGCCGCTTAGGGATAACAAGGAGTACTAGACCGCCCAAACATGAGGGTATTGAGGTGGAGAAACTGGGCACTCTCAGGAAAAAACTTGGCGAACGAGCCTGGATTGGTATGTTCAAGGTCCTACCAACCAGGTGAAATGCCTATTACGACCAAGCCTGGGGCTGGGTTGCGGAGATTGCATCAAGAAATGACTAACGAGGCAGCTTTGTCTAGCTCACAACTGAGAGCAGCTCTGCCATCAAAACGTGACAGAGTAGAAGAGTAAGCTCAATAAATGAAACAATGAAAGAACTGAATAAAACGAAAGACAAACTGGATAGAAATGTGACGTTGTGCCTCCACAACAGCTTCTGCAGCAATAGGGAAACTAGTAAAGACCCTCTACCTTGTTGCAAAAAAGGTAGAAGAGCAGAGGTGTTGGAGGACTGCCTCCAACAGCGTCAGATTGGCCACTGAGTAGTTGCAAGACACTGAAACCGAGAGTGCGGAGTCAATGTCACAGTAGGAAGAGATGAGGCAGTGACAAAAGCCGAATGACAAGATGCAGAAAAGAGAAAGATTAGAAGAATTTAGAAGTTTTACAAATTCTAAACGACGAAAACGGAAAGAAAAAAACGAACGAAGGAGTAACTAAAAAGATGAGAATTAAAACTCAGAAATGTTTTGTGTGAGAAAAACTCAAATAAGAAACCAAACAACCTAGCTCGAAATCGAAACTGATTGAAAGAATTTTTTTTAGTTGATTTTTGAATTTTAAAATTGTTGCTCATAAAAATTTGCATTGTAATTTCAGTTAGTGTTTTAGAGACACTTACTAGAGAGGCTTGAGTGAAGAGTATAGTAAATTTTCCAGCCTGCATGATTGTTTTTAATCAACGAAGATGACTGTTCACTTCGTGGTAACATCAAAAAGTTGAATGATCTCTTGAAGAGGTAGCTTATTTCATTGACGCTTCTAACAACTGAGTTTCCTAATTTTAATATCAGGACCAATAACAGCTAAATTTACGAAGGGAGGAAGCATAGTAGGATAATTTTAGTCTGTTTTGTTGGTTGGCAAGACTGTCCTGCGTCCCAACACCTTTTAAACCGAGGAGAAGAAGTTTTAAATCGAGACAATGGCACTAAAAGTCAAAAAAGACATGTTATCTTAAGTCATATCCTCAAGGTGAAGACTAATGAAAAGTGTTAGAAGGCAATAGCGAGGTAGTATGATGCGATTTGTAGTTTGCAGTGAGTCGATATGATGTGGACAAAAGTTCTTTTACAGCATTTTGTAATTTCTGTGCGATGGCACTCTACCCATTTAATGAATTTCGTGAGACTCAATGAGGGCATTGACCGGGCTGTCCGGGTGTATGTGACATTCGACCAGAATAGCGGTCAAAATTTCTGACGAAATCGAAACTTTATTTGAACAGTTTAGTGGGAGGATTGGCTGTTTCAGAAGATAATTGGCTTTATTTGATAAACTGATCGAATTAGGAGAGTTCGGTTTTAACTGACATGTGAAATTATAAAAAATCGATTGCGAAGACATGTGACCATTTTTATTTTCGCGAATACAGAAAAAGCGCGAAAATCAACAGAACAACAATTTTCGCTTGTAGAAAACAGATCTACGATCTGAATTGGAGTTACCATCGATATTAATTTTAACGATTGTGCAGCTACAATCATTACGGAGCAATTCTCGAGAATTTGGAGGGGTATCCGAAGGATTTTACTACCCTTCCCGAGTGACGATAAGACCGCTCTTCGAACGGATTCAAGAACCCGGAAGGGTCTCGGGAAGAGACTGAAACTGTATTTTTAACAACTTTGAGCTTCCTAGTATTTTTTAACAAGTTGTTCCATGAAAAACAAAAGTCTGCTTTTTTGAATCCAACAGGCCATCCAAAGTCAAAATTTTTTGGTTGTTGATTGTTTAAAATTCGTCTGACTGGAAAAGTTCTACCAGTTTGGCTTCGTATTGGTGTTTTTTTTCATGATACGAAACGCAACACCTTTTACGAATGATACTGCGAGAAGAGCGTTGTTTTAGAGATATTGTCTAGCTTTGTCCACCACCTATCAGATGGTGTCTGTTTCAATCGTTTAACATAGGTTTTAGCTGCCGCTGTAATCTCTCACAACGATTCCCCTGTTACGTTTTGACTCCCCTGTTAGCTGCCGCTTCAATCTCTCACGAGGACTCCCCTGTTACGTACCTTTCTTTAAGAAAATTGATTTTTGTTATTAATGGGTGTTTCAGAGAGATATGGACAAGTATTCAATCATTGGGCCAATTGGAGAAGGAGCTCATGGAATAGTCTTCAAGGCAAAACACATTCAAAGCGGCGAAGAAGTTGCACTGAAAAAAATCCCTTTGAAACGTCTCGATGACTGCATACCTAATTCTGCCCTTCGTGAAATTAAGGCATTGCAAGAGATAGGCGAGCATCCAAATATTGTAACTCTCCGCGAAGTTTTTCCTCATGGGACTGGTTTTGTTCTTGTTTTCGAGTTCATGCTTTCTGATCTGTCAGAAGTAATAAGGAATGTGGATCGACCTATAACTGATTCACAAGTCAAAAGTTATATGCGAATGCTTTTGAAAGGCGTCAATTATTGTCACGAAAACAACATTATTCACCGAGACTTGAAAGTAAGTTACTAAAAAGTTCGTTGAATAAATATGCGTTTTTGATTCATTGTAACTTGTTTTCAGCCAGCAAATTTACTCATCAGCTCAACGGGTCACCTGAAGATAGCTGACTTCGGTCTGGCGCGAATTTTTTCAAGAAACAAAGGCGATGACCCAAATGGCGCCCACCCTCAGCTTGAAAGACAATATAGCCATCAAGTGGCTACCAGATGGTACAGGAGTCCTGAACTCCTGTACGGTGCTAAGAAATATGACGAAGGTGTGGATTTATGGGCTGTGGGCTGCATTTTTGGTTAGTTATATAATTACTGCGTACTGTTGAGTAAAGCTCGCAGCCTTGAACGGAGCTATATTATATCGTAAGCAAGGCAATCTTTTTCACCTGTGTTGTATTGTAAGCAAGGAAATCTTTTTCGCCTGTTTCGAAATCTTTTTTATCTGTTTTGAAAATGGTGCGTACGAAGTTTATTATTGTTTACAAAATGTTTAAGGAGAGTTGCTGAACATGTCGCCAGTGTTTCCTGGCGAAAAAGATATCGATCAGCTCTGCTGCGTATTGCGGGTACTGGGTACACCTACAGAAGAGATCTGGCCTGGAATGAAGTCTCTTCCAGATTACCAGAAAATTATTTTCCCAGAAAATGAACCAATACCGTTCGAAGAGATTTTTCCAGATGCCTCTGCAGAAGCACTTGATTTAGTGAAAAAGTTCTTGGTTTACGATTCTAAGAAGCGAATTTCAGCTACTGAAGCGTTACTGCACCCTTATTTTTTCACTGAGCCCTTGCCAGCTCACCATTCGGAGCTTCCGATACCAGTCACCCATAGAGCTAACAAGAAGCTACGCCAAACAGCTGAGTTAGATGTTACAGCTCCCATTCAAGCGTCTTTAGTAGACCCGGCAACAATTGAAATGTTTTGCTAGAAATTTGACGGGGGTATTTTAAAGTGCAGTACGTACAAACAAGTCAAGTGTAAATAGCATTGTCTGCTTATTGTATTATTTTATAATCTGTACAAATTTTTGTCCAATTGATTGTATAAATTGTATAAATGTAGTTTGTTGAGTAAATCCAATAAAGGGTCATGAAAGATTTTTTTTTATTTTTTTTAACTGCACGCAGATATCGTCTTAAGTGCAGTCTTAACGCGCGTCCTCTTTCATTGATTTTCAACTCTCCGATATTGTCAATTGTGGAGATCGATTGTCCTCTAGTCCGTCAAACTGAGGACAAGTGTGGTCTCGTTTTTCCACTCCTGAGTGATGTTCGATTTAAGGAGAGAAATTTTTAATGCGGAGAAATTAGCGGGAAGTTAATGCGAGTAACTAAGCTTACGATTTCCAGTGTTTTTAAACCGGAACATTGAATTTTTTTCGGCTAACAAATTGTTAAATTGTTGTACAAACTCCAATAACTTGATAAGGTGATTAAGAGTCGATTTTTTGTAGGTCGAACAAATTATTTTTCCGAGCTCTCCTAAAGCACTGAAAAGACCCTGTTTTGGCCAAATTCTCTACGCCGCAGACAAATTTTCGAAAAAAACAGGTCAGAAAAGCCGTTTTTGGCAAAAAAAATTTGACCAAAAAATCGCATCCGCGCTCATCGCTTGAAAATTAGTATATATTGGCGACTTTAGAAAAAATTTAGGGTCGTTTGGCGAAAAATGGATTTATTAAAAATTATCTTTGGGTCGGCAGGGGATCGAATCCCTGAAGGGTTGGAGGGGCGTCCGCCCCTCCCCCCTAAATCCGCCCCTGCTCTTATATGGGTCGCGATAATTTTTTTTTCGTTTTTTATTTTAAGGAAACGTCTAAAAAGTTGTCCAGGCTCAAATTATATTTTCGCGTTTGACTTCCTGATTTCTTTTTCAGTTCAGTTCTTTTCCGAAGTTAAAAGGAAGGCAAACTCCACTAGCGATCAGGGAAAGCGTAAAAGTCACGACAAACGTGAAAGGGGAATTTAATTTTCAGATTTCTTAGCGAAATATAAATTTACCCCTTGATCCAGTTTTCTCAAATTGATATAATTGTCGAAAAGATCCAATCATAAATTGTATAGAAATTCAAAGCGCTTCAAGGCCATCTTTATTTTTCATTGAAATTATCTGAAGAAACAAACTGCAGCGAAATATTTCGTAACTTGGAAATGTTTCGTCAAGTTGAAAATAGTATTTCGTCAAGTTGAAATCTTACGACTGCTTGGGTGAGGGTATAGCCGCGTCTCCTCAACTAACAGGCAAATTTTGAGCATGTCTGCTTTTTAAATGCCCGTTGTATTCGATGCTAATTTAATATTGAATTGTTCGATTTGCAATTTTAATTTGACATGGTTTAGGAACTGAATTTGAGACAAAATTACGAAAAAGAAACGAAAATTTTTTAATCATTTTTTTGGTATTTTTTTCAGAAAAACGAAAAGTTTTTTTCTGCGGTTTCTAATTTTTTTTGTAGAGTATTGGTAATGCTATGTTTGATGACAAAATGGTAAATATAAGAAATTTGTGATGCTTTGTAAGGCTGGTACTGCAATTTCGGCTATGATTTGTGGAAAACTTGCTATTATTTGCGGTATTCGACTTTTTTTCTGATTGAGTATTGTTTATCACTCAATACTTTTGCAATCAATATTCGTGAACGATACACGGACAAATATATGCCACAAAACAGTGATTTGATATATCGTTTGAGTTCGTTTCCGAGCCGAGTCAACTTCACTTTGTTTCCGTTGTTTGAATCGCCCGCATTTCCCATCTCATGATGTCTTAAATACGTTGGCTCATTACTTCTGAATTTCGTCACCTGATTTGAATTTTCAAAAAAGTTCATTGGTTTTAAGCAGTAATGCAGTCGAAGTTTTTGTTTGCGTATCTGGATCCATCAGTATAGCATGAAACTTTAATTTGACTGAAATGCCTTAACTCTGATAGCGTCAAACTGAGATAATAGTAGCGTTAAAGTGTATTCAATTAATGTCTGTTAATCATATTTCATGGATACATGCAGGGGCGAATCTACGATTTTCTCGAGGGGGGAGGGGCAGATTTTCAAAAAAATTTCGAAAAATTTTGACGACCTTTTTTTCGACCAAATTGATTTTCCGAGCTCTCGTAAAGCACTAAAAAGACGCTGTTTTTGGCCAACTCTAAAAAATAGGTCAAAAAAGTCGTTATTGGGCATTTTTTGGAAAATTTGGACTAAAAAATTGCATTTTTTGGCGCGCGCGCCTCCCTTAAAAGTTAGTATATATTGGCGCCTAAAGAAAAATTTTAGGGCCGGTCGGCCAAAATTGGATTTCTTAAAAAGTACCAAGGGGGGACCCTTTTGGTCGGCAGGAGGTCGAATCCCTGAGGGGGAAAAGGCGTCAGCCCCCCCCCCCCCCCCCCCCCTAAATCCGCCCCTGGATACATGTATGGAATATGGACACTTTTATTGTCTTTTGTTTCAGTTAGACATGCTTTACCAAAACCCTATCATTTAAAATCGATTTGAAACTGCAATTGAAATCAAATTTAACTTAGCGTATCAGTACATGTGTGATGAGTTCACTGGTGGTGCCAGTGGTGGTGTGGGGAGGTGGGGGCACTGGACAGAACAGTCCCACTCACCGAGTCTCCTCCCTTCTCCTCACCCCAGACTGCACCACCCTCATATCTGGCAGTGTGGACGGACACATCATCCTGTGGAAGCTCAAATTAGACCAGACTCTCTGGAATGCACAGACGGAAGCTACGGTAAGTCCAGGATGAGTTAAAACTTAAATGAGAATCTTTTTAAGCTCATGGTATGGTAAAAACCTATAGCCACGAGATGAACAGGGGGAACTAGATAAACAAGCTGTTCAGTTCATTTGGAGAACCGCTGTTGTGTCAGTGGCTAAATATGCTCTTTTTGGGGCTTGGAAGGGTTCTCTCTTCCTAGCAGCAATGAGCAAATAGCGTTCTGCGACTCGAACAACCGAACTTTCGATTGAGCAGCGGATACCTACAACAGCGATCGCCGATGAATATCTAACATCTGTAATTAAATTTAGCCTGGTGTTTCACGACAGGAAAAAAATAGCGTCGTAATTTGAGTTTCGTTTAATTTGGGTGTTTTTTTTTCACCAGATTTTTTTTCTGGCGATAGTTTCTGGCAGGGGCGCCCTCCTCAGGGATCCGACTCCCTGCCGACCCAACCGGCAGGGAATTGGTCATTGTACTCATTAGCAAAGTTTACTCAGGGGTTCGAGAACGCACTTTTTGGCCTGTTTGTTGAAAAAGTTGCCTGCGGCGCAGAAAGCTTGGTCAAAAAAGGTCTTTTACAGGGGCGGATTTTTTTTTGGGGGGGGGGGGAGGGGGGTCGGATGTTCCCTCCCCCTCAGGCATTCAACCCCCTGCCGACCCAAAGGGTCCCCCTTTGTACTATTATGAGATATCCATTTTTGTCTGACTGACCTCAAAATTTTTCTAATGGCGCCTTGGGCGCCAATCTATACTATTTTTGAGGGGGGAGCGCGCTCAGAAAAAACGCGATTTTTTTAAATTTTCCAAAAAGTGTTTAAAAACACTATTTTTGGCCTGTTTTTCAACAAAATTGGCCTGCGGCGCAGAAAATTTGGCCAAAACAGGGACTTTTTAGTGCTTTGGGAGAGTTCGAAAAGTCAATTTGGTCGAACTAAAAAAAGGTCGACAAAGTTTTCGAAATTTTTTGAAAATCCGCCCCCCCCCCCCTCGAGAAAATCCTAGATCCGACCCTGGTTTTTGGCGGTCTTACCGCTTAGTTACCTTTAGGTTTCTTGACCGTTCTTTGGCACACATCACCTTCTAATGGAGACAATTATACTACTTCTCAAAATTGGATTTTCGGCGCTTGGCTATCTCGGTCTGCACATGTTTGAATTTCAGTCATTCTTTTCTTCGTTTTTTCGTTATTGCTGTCAAGCACACCTTGCGAACGGTCATCAAGTAGCATGTATCGTTTGCGATTTTGTCTCAAAGCGTGTTGTTTTTCTATTTTCAGCTGGAGCCAATATCGGTTCTTCTGGGCCATACAGCTCAAGTGACCGCCCTGTGTGTGGCCAATGAAGCCAATGCCCCCATCTCAGCCACCAGTTGCGCAGTGGGGGGAGCAAAGGGCACTTTTCTGTCTGCCAGTGAAAATGGAGACGTATGTCTGTGGGACATCTCAGACGGAAGGTGTCTGGAGGTCAACAGGTTCCAAGGACACCACATCGGAATGCAGGTTAGTTGTTCTGCAGGGGCAATCGCTGATAGACGAAGGGAACGACTGGCTAAAACCATGTTCAATATTCACAAATGGATTGAAATCAGTGTTAAAATAAGTAATTTTCCACAGTTTGAAGCACCCTGTGGCTGAGTTTTTCACCTGACCTATTGTATGTGCATTCATTGCTACGAATTGTAAATGTGGTTTTGGCTGTACTCATTTTTGATCAGTAGGTTTTTCGATTGATTAAAAGTCGGGACTATGATGATGATTTTTACCGACTGGTGATGTTTGAATTTCTGCAACTAATCTACTTGTTTGTGCATTGACAGAATAATTTTGGTTTTATTTTAAATATTTTTGATTGGTGAAGTTTGATTGTGATTAATCTAGAGGACTTGACAATGATGGGATTTTATACTGACTGATGGCGTTTCAATTTTCTCGCTTGACCTCATTTCTTTTTATGTGCATTGTAGCAATAAATTATTAATTTTGCTTCTACATATTTTTGGTTGTGCGTAATCTTTAGGACTTGACAATGCTGACATTTCTTTTTTGACTGGTGATAATTGATTTTCTTCAGCTGACCTATTTGTTTGTGTGCATTGGAACAGAAAGTTAAGTTTTTGCTTTACTCTTTCTTGATTGGTGAATTTCGATTGTGCGTCTTCTTTGGGATTTGAAAATGATGACTTCTTGCTTCTGACTGATGATGTTCGAATTTCTTCAACTGACCTATTGTTTGTTAACATAGGAGCAGTATTTTTCTGCTTAGACCCAATTGTGATTGGTGAAGCTGATTGTGCAGTTCGTGAAGTTGATTGGTGAGTTTCGATTGAGAGGGTCGTCCTAAGAATTTGGCAATGATGATTTCTTGCTACTGACTGATGATGTTCGAATTTCTTCAATTGACATATTGTTTGTTAGCACAGGAACAATATTTTTTTTGCTTATACCCAATTGTGATTGGTGAAGCTGATTGTGCAGTTGGTGAAATTGATTTGTGAAGTTGATTGGTGAGTTTTTGAGTTTTGTTTGGAAGGGTCGTCCTAAGAATTTGACAATGATGACTTCATGCTACTGACTCGTGATATTTGGATTTCTTAAAATGTCCTATTGTTTGTAAGCATTGGAACAGTTATCTGTTTTTTTTTTGCTTCTACTCTTTGTTGGTTTGTGAAGTTCATCGTGAATCATCTTAGGAGTTGAACAGGGATTACTTTCTTTTTTGACTGGTGATGTTTGCACTTCACCTGATTTATTAGTTTTTGTGTATTGTGACAGAAAGTTATTTTTTTTGCCGTACTCTGTGGTGAGTTACAATAAATGTTGAGTTTCGATTGAGCGTCGTCTTAAGGACCTGATAATAATGACTTCTTGCTTCTGACTGACTTTATTTGGATTTCTTCAAGTGACCCGTTATTTGTTAGCATTGGAACAGTAGTTTTTTTTTGCTTGTACTCATTTTTGAATGTTGAAACTGATTGCGCATAATCTTAGAACTTGACAGTGATGAATTTTCTTTATAAGCTGCTGAAGTTTGCAAATTTTCCAATGACCTATTAGTTTTTGTGTATTGGAACACTCAGATACGTTTTGCCTTCCTCTTTAATTATTGATTAGTTTCGGTTGAACGTCGGACAATGATGACTTCTTGTTATGACTGATGTTTGAATTTCTTCAACTGACCTTTCGTCTGTTAGCATTAGAGCAGTAATTCTGTTTTGCTTCTACTTGTTTTTGATTGGTGGAACGGATTGAGCGTAATCTTTAGAACTTCACAATGATGGCGTTATTGATTGATAGGTGATGTTTGATTTTCTTTACCTGACCTATTTGTTTTTTTTTTTGTATTGGAACAGAAAGTTAAGTTTTTGCTTTACTCTTTCTTGATTGGTGAATTTCGATTGTGCGTCTTCTTTGGGATTTGAAAATGATGACTTCTTGCTTCTGACTGATGATGTTCGAATTTCTTCAACTGACCTATTGTTTGTTAACATAGGAGCAGTATTTTTCTGCTTAGACCCAATTGTGATTGGTGAAGCTGATTGTGCAGTTCGTGAAGTTGATTGGTGAGTTTCGATTGAGAGGGTCGTCCTAAGAATTTGGCAATGATGATTTCTTGCTACTGACTGATGATGTTCGAATTTCTTCAATTGACATATTGTTTGTTAGCACAGGAACAATATTTTTTTTGCTTATACCCAATTGTGATTGGTGAAGCTGATTGTGCAGTTGGTGAAATTGATTTGTGAAGTTGATTGGTGAGTTTTTGAGTTTTGTTTGGAAGGGTCGTCCTAAGAATTTGACAATGATGACTTCATGCTACTGACTCGTGATATTTGGATTTCTTAAAATGTCCTATTGTTTGTAAGCATTGGAACAGTTATCTGTTTTTTTTTTGCTTCTACTCTTTGTTGGTTTGTGAAGTTCATCGTGAATCATCTTAGGAGTTGAACAGGGATTACTTTCTTTTTTGACTGGTGATGTTTGCACTTCACCTGATTTATTAGTTTTTGTGTATTGTGACAGAAAGTTATTTTTTTTGCCGTACTCTGTGGTGAGTTACAATAAATGTTGAGTTTCGATTGAGCGTCGTCTTAAGGACCTGATAATAATGACTTCTTGCTTCTGACTGACTTTATTTGGATTTCTTCAAGTGACCCGTTATTTGTTAGCATTGGAACAGTAAATTTTTTTTGCTTGTACTCATTTTTGAATGTTGAAACTGATTGCGCATAATCTTAGAACTTGACAGTGATGAATTTTCTTTATAAGCTGCTGAAGTTTGCAAATTTTCCAATGACCTATTAGTTTTTGTGTATTGGAACACTCAGATACGTTTTGCCTTCCTCTTTAATTATTGATTAGTTTCGGTTGAACGTCGGACAATGATGACTTCTTGTTATGACTGATGTTTGAATTTCTTCAACTGACCTTTCGTCTGTTAGCATTAGAGCAGTAATTCTGTTTTGCTTCTACTTGTTTTTGATTGGTGGAACGGATTGAGCGTAATCTTTAGAACTTCACAATGATGGCGTTATTGATTGATAGGTGATGTTTGATTTTCTTTACCTGACCTATTTGTTTTTTTTTTGTATTGGAACAGTACGATAGGTTTTAGCTTTACTCTTTTTTGATTGGTGAATTTCGATTGTGCGTCTTCTTTCGGATTTGAAAATGATGACTTCTTGCTACTGACTGATGATGTTTGAATTTCAACTGACCTTTCGTCTGTTGGTATTGGAGCAGTAATTCTTTTTTGTTTATACTCGGTTTCGATTGGTGAACGTACTCTGCTTATCTTTAGAACTTAACAAAGACGTCATTTTTTGTTGACTGGCGATGTTTGATTTTTTTTCACCTGACCTATTGGTTTTTGTGTATTAGAACAGTAAGGTAAGTTATTGTTTTACTTTTTAATGATTAGTGAGTTTCGATGTTGTGTCTTCTTTGGGGCTTCACAATGATGACTTCTTGTTACTGACTGATGATCTTCGAATTTCTTTAACTGACCTATTGTTTGTTAGCATAGGAACAGTATTTTTCTGCTTAGCCCCAAATGTGATTGGTGAAGCTGATTGTGCAGTTCGTGAAGTTGATTGGTGAGTTTCGATTGAGAGGTTCGTCCTAAGAATTTGACGTTGATCATTTCTTGCTACTGACTGATGATGTTCGAATTTCTTCAACTGACATATTGTTTTTTAGCATAGGAACATTATTTTTTTCTTATACCCAATTGTGATTGGTGAAGCTGATTGTGCAGTTGGTGAAATTGATTTGTGAAGTTGATTGGTGAGTTTTGATTGAAAGGGTCGTCCTGAGATGTTGACAATGATGACTTCTTGCTACTAACTCGTGATGTTCGAGTTTCTTAAAATGTTCTATTGTTTGTAGGCATTGGAACAGTTCTGTTTTTTTTGCTTCTCCTTTTTGGTTGGTGAAGTTCATCGTGAATCATCTTTAGAGTTAAACAGGGATTAATTTCTTTTTGACTGGTGATGTTTGCACTTCACCTGATTTATTAGTTTTTGTGTATTGTGACAAAATTAATTGTATGCCGTACTCTGTGGTGAGTTACAATAAATGGTGAGTTTTGATTGACCGTCTTTTTTAGAACCTGATAATGATGACTTCTTGCTTCTGACTGATTTGGTTTGGATTTCTTGTTTGTTGGATGTTGTTTGTTAGCATTGGAACAGTAGTTTTTTTGCTTAGACTCAATTTTGAATGGTGAAATTGATTGCGCATAATCTTAGAACTTGACAGTGATGAATTTTCTTTTTTAGCTGCTGAAGTTTGAAAATTTTCCAATGACCTATTAGTTTTTGTGTATTGCAACACTAAGATACGTTTTGCCTTTCTCTTAAAATATTGATGAGTTTCGGTTGAACGTCGGACAATGATGACTTCTTGCTATGACTGATGATGTTTGAATTTCTTCAACTGACCTTTTGTCTGTTAGCATGGGAGCAGTAATTCTTTTTTGCTTCTCAGTTTTTGTTTTACTCTTTAATGATTAGTGAGTTTGGTTGTTGTGTCGTCTTTAGGGCTTCACAATGTTGACTTCTTGTTTCTGACAGATGACGTTCGAATTTCTTCAACTGACCTAATGTTTGTTAGCATAGGAACAGTGTTTTCCTGCTTAGACCCAATTGTGATTGGTGAAGTTGATTGTGCAGTTCGTGAAGTTGATTGGTGAGTTTCGATTGAGAGCGTCTTCCTAAGAATGTGACAATGATGATTTCTTGCTATTGACTGATGTTCGAATTTCTTAAAATGACCAATTGTTTGTAAGCAATGGAACCTTTATCTGTTTTTTTTTTGCTTCTCCTTTTTGGTTTGTGAAGTTCATCGTGAATCATCTTTAGAGTTGAGAAGGGATTACTTTCTTTTTTGATTGCGTTGGTTAACATCACCTGATTAATTAGTTTTGGTGTATTGCGACAGAAAGTTATTTTTTTTGCCGTACTCTGTGGTGAGTTACAATAAATGTTGAGTTTCGATTGAGCGTCGTCTTAAGGACCTGATAATAATGACTTCTTGCTTCTGACTGACTTTATTTGGATTTCTTCAAGTGACCCGTTATTTGTTAGCATTGGAACAGTAGTTTTTTTTTGCTTGTACTCATTTTTGAATGTTGAAACTGATTGCGCATAATCTTAGAACTTGACAGTGATGAATTTTCTTTATAAGCTGCTGAAGTTTGCAAACTTTCCAATGACCTATTAGTTTTTGTGTATTGGAACACTCAGATACGTTTTGCCTTCCTCTTTAATTATTGATTAGTTTCGGTTGAACGTCGGACAATGTTTGGAAGGGTCGTCCTAAGAATTTGACAATGATGACTTCATGCTACTGACTCGTGATATTTGGATTTCTTAAAATGTCCTATTGTTTGTAAGCATGGGAACAGTTATCTGTTTTTTTTGCTTCTACTCTTTGTTGGTTTGTGAAGTTCATCGTGAATCATCTTAGGAGTTGAACAGGGATTACTTTCTTTTTTGACTGGTGATGTTTGCACTTCACCTGATTTATAAGTTTTTGTGTATTGTGACAGAAAGTTATTTTTTTTGCCGTACTCTGTCGTGAGTTACAATAAATGGTGAGTTTCGATTGAGCGTCGTCTTTAGGATCTGATAATAATGACTTCTTGCTTCTGACTGACTTTATTTGGATTTCTTCAAGTGACTTGTTGTTTGTTAGCATTGGAACAGTAGTTTTTTTGCTTATACTCACTTTTGAATGGTGAAAGTAATTGCGCATAATCTTAGAACTTGACTATGATGATTTTTTAAAATTAGCTGTCGATGTTTGAACTTTTTCACTTGAACTTTTACTTTTTGTATAATTGGAGCAGTAAGAGACGTTTTGTCTTTCTCTTTAATTTTTGAAAAGTTTCGATGGACCGTCGGAAAATGATGACTGCTTGCTACTGACTGATGATGTTTGATTTTCTTCAACTGACAATTATGTTTTTTTTTTGGCGTTGAAACATTAATATATATTTTTCGCTTTCACTCATTTTTGATTATGAAGTTGTTTGTGCTGAATTATTTAGAAATTGACAATGTTGGCTTTTCTTGTTTGACCGGTGATGTTTGAAATTCCGTCTTGACCTATTAGAGATTGTGTTTTGAAACAGTAAGTTACGTTTTTGTTTTACTCTTTTAAGATTGGTTAGTTTCGATTGAGAGTCTTCTTTAGGGCTTCACAATGATGACATCTTGTTACTGACTGGTGATGTTTGAATTTCTTCAACTGACCTTTTGTTTGTTAGCGTTGGATTAGTAAAGAATTTTTTGGCTTATACTCATTTTCGATTGGTGAAGTTGATACTGCGTATCTTAAACAGTTAGCAAAGATTTAATTTTTTGTGGACTGGCGATGTTTGAATTTTTTTAGGTGACCGATTAGTTTGTGTATTGGAACAGTACGTTGGGTTTTTGCTTTACTCTTTAATGATTCGTAATCTTCGGTTGTGCGTCTTCTTAAGGACTTGACTATGATGACTTCTACTATTGACTGATGTTAGAATTTCTTTACCTGAATCATTAGTTTGTGCATTGGAACAGTTAGCAAGGTTTTTGCTTTACTCTTTAATGATTAGTGACTTTCGATGTTGTCTTCTTGACGGCTTCGCAATGATGAGTTCTTGTTACTGACTGATAATGGCTGAATTTCTTCAACTGACCTTTTGTTCTTTGGCATTGGAACAGTAGTTTTGTTTTCGCTGATACTCGTTTTTGATTGGTGAAATTGATTGCGCATAATCTTAGAACTTGACATTGATGATTTTTTCCCCTAAGCTGCCGATGTTTGAAATTTTTCACATGAGCTGTTATCTTTTTTTATATTTGGAGCAGTAAGATACGTTTTGTCTTTCTCTTCAATTTTTGAAAAGTTTCGATGAAGCGTCGGACAATAATGACTGCTTGCTACTGACTGATGATGCTTGAATTTCTTCAACTGACTTTTTAGTTTTTCAGCGTTGAAGCATTAATATGTATTTTTCACTTTCACTCATTTTTGATTATGAAGTTTTTCGTGCTGAATGTTTAGAACTTGACAATGTTGGCTTTTCTTGTTTGACCGGTGATGTTTGAAATTCTGCCTGACCTATTAGTGATTGTGTTTAGAAACAGTAAGTTACGTTTTTGTTTTACTCTTTTATGATTGGTTAGTTTCGATTGAGAGTAGTCTTTAGGGCTTCACAATGATGACTTCTTGTTACTGACTGGTGATGTTTGAATTTCTTCAACTGACCCTTTGTTTGTTAGCGTTGGATTAGTAAAGTATTTTTTTTAGCTTATACTCTTTTTCGATTGGTGAAGTTGATTTTGTGTATCTTTAAAAAGTTAACAAAGATTTAATTTTTTGCTGACTGGCGATGTTTGAATTTTTTTACGTGACCGATTAGTTTGTGTATTGGAACTGTTCTTTAGGTTTTTGCTTTACTCTTTAATGTTTCGTAATCTTCGGTTGTGCGTATTCTTAAGGACTTGACTATGATGACTTCTGCTCTTGACTGATGTTAGAATTTCTTTACCTGAATCATTAGTTTGTGCATTGGAACAGTTAGCAAGTTTTTTTCTTTGCTCTTTAATGATTAGTGACTTTCGATGTTGTCTTCTTGACGGCTTCGCAATGATGAGTTCTTGTTACTGACTGATGGTGGCTGAATTTCTTCAACTGTCCTTTTGTTCTTTGGCATTGGAACAGCAGTTTTGTTTTCGCTGATACTCGTTTTTGATTGGTGAAATTGATTGAGCATAATCTTAGAACTTGACCTTGATGAATTTTTTTCCTAAGCTGCCGATGTGAAATTTTTCACATGAGCTGTTAGTTTTTTTATATTTGGAGCAGTAAGATACGTTTTGTCTTTCTCTTCAATTTTTGAAGAGTTTCGATGAAGCGTCGGACAATAATGACTGCTTGCTACTGACTGATGATGCTTGAATTTCTTCAACTGACTTTTTTTGTTTTTCAGCGTTGAAGCATTAATATGTATTTTTCGCTTTCACTCATTTTTGATTATGAAGTTGTTCGTGCTGAATGTTTAGAACTTGACAATGTTGGCTTTTCTTGTTTGACCGGTGATGTTTGAAATTCTGCCTGACCTATTAGTGATTGTGTTTTGAAACAGTAAGTTACGTTTTTGTTTTACTCTTTTATGATTGGTTAGTTTCGATTGAGAGTAGTCTTTAGGGCTTCACAATGATGACTTCTTGTTACTGACTGGTGATGTTTGAATTTCTTCAACTGACCATTTGTTTGTTAGCGTTGGATTAGTAAAGTATTTTTTTTAGCTTATACTCTTTTTCGATTGGTGAAGTTGATTTTGTGTATCTTTAAAAAGTTAACAAAGATTTAATTTTTTGCTGACTGGCGATGTTTGAATTTTTTTTACGTGACCGATTAGTTTTCGTGTATTGGAACTGTTCTTTAGGTTTTTGCTTTACCCTTTAATGATTCGCAGTCTTCGGTTGTGCGTATTCTTAAGGACTTGACTATGATGACTTCTGCTCTTGACTGATGTTAGAATTTCTTTACCTGAATCATTAGTTTGTGCATTGGAACAATTAGTAAGGATTTTGCTTTACTCTTTAATGATAAGTGGCTTTCGATGTTGTCTTCTTGACGGCTTCGCAATGATGAGTTCTTGTTACTGACTGATGGTGGCTGAATTTCTTCAACTGACTTTTTTTTGTTTTTTAGCGTTGAAGCA
Source organism: Symsagittifera roscoffensis (assembly GCF_963678635.1). Lineage (NCBI taxonomy): Eukaryota > Metazoa > Xenacoelomorpha > Acoela > Convolutidae > Symsagittifera > Symsagittifera roscoffensis. Next base: position 20,393,532 of record NC_087064.1, read on the forward strand.
TTAATATGTATTTTTCGTTTTCACTCATTTTTGATTCTGAAGTTGTTTGTGCTGAATTATTTAGAAATTGACAATGTTGGCTTTTCTTGTTTGACCGGTGATGTTTGAAATTCCGTCTTGACCTATTAGAGATTGTGTTTTGAAACAGTAAGTTACGTTTTTGTTTTACTCTTTTAAGATTGGTTAGTTTCGATTGAGAGTCTTCTTTAGGGCTTCACAATGATGACATCTTGTTACTGACTGGTGATGTTTGAATTTCTTCAACTGACCTTTTGTTTGTTAGCGTTGGATTAGTAAAGAATTTTTTGGCTTATACTCATTTTCGATTGGTGAAGTTGATACTGCGTATCTTAAACAGTTAGCAAAGATTTAATTTTTTGTGGACTGGCGATGTTTGAATTTTTTTAGGTGACCGATTAGTTTGTGTATTGGAACAGTACGTTGGGTTTTTGCTTTACTCTTTAATGATTCGTAATCTTCGGTTGTGCGTCTTCTTAAGGACTTGACTATGATGACTTCTACTATTGACTGATGTTAGAATTTCTTTACCTGAATCATTAGTTTGTGCATTGGAACAGTTAGCAAGGTTTTTGCTTTACTCTTTAATGATTAGTGACTTTCGATGTTGTCTTCTTGACGGCTTCGCAATGATGAGTTCTTGTTACTGACTGATAATGGCTGAATTTCTTCAACTGACCTTTTGTTCTTTGGCATTGGAACAGTAGTTTTGTTTTCGCTGATACTCGTTTTTGATTGGTGAAATTGATTGCGCATAATCTTAGAACTTGACATTGATGATTTTTTCCCCTAAGCTGCCGATGTTTGAAATTTTTCACATGAGCTGTTATCTTTTTTTATATTTGGAGCAGTAAGATACGTTTTGTCTTTCTCTTCAATTTTTGAAAAGTTTCGATGAAGCGTCGGACAATAATGACTGCTTGCTACTGACTGATGATGCTTGAATTTCTTCAACTGACTTTTTAGTTTTTCAGCGTTGAAGCATTAATATGTATTTTTCACTTTCACTCATTTTTGATTATGAAGTTTTTCGTGCTGAATGTTTAGAACTTGACAATGTTGGCTTTTCTTGTTTGACCGGTGATGTTTGAAATTCTGCCTGACCTATTAGTGATTGTGTTTAGAAACAGTAAGTTACGTTTTTGTTTTACTCTTTTATGATTGGTTAGTTTCGATTGAGAGTAGTCTTTAGGGCTTCACAATGATGACTTCTTGTTACTGACTGGTGATGTTTGAATTTCTTCAACTGACCCTTTGTTTGTTAGCGTTGGATTAGTAAAGTATTTTTTTTAGCTTATACTCTTTTTCGATTGGTGAAGTTGATTTTGTGTATCTTTAAAAAGTTAACAAAGATTTAATTTTTTGCTGACTGGCGATGTTTGAATTTTTTTACGTGACCGATTAGTTTGTGTATTGGAACTGTTCTTTAGGTTTTTGCTTTACTCTTTAATGTTTCGTAATCTTCGGTTGTGCGTATTCTTAAGGACTTGACTATGATGACTTCTGCTCTTGACTGATGTTAGAATTTCTTTACCTGAATCATTAGTTTGTGCATTGGAACAGTTAGCAAGTTTTTTTCGTTGCTCTTTAATGATTAGTGACTTTCGATGTTGTCTTCTTGACGGCTTCGCAATGATGAGTTCTTGTTACTGACTGATGGTGGCTGAATTTCTTCAACTGTCCTTTTGTTCTTTGGCATTGGAACAGCAGTTTTGTTTTCGCTGATACTCGTTTTTGATTGGTGAAATTGATTGAGCATAATCTTAGAACTTGACCTTGATGAATTTTTTTCCTAAGCTGCCGATGTGAAATTTTTCACATGAGCTGTTAGTTTTTTTATATTTGGAGCAGTAAGATACGTTTTGTCTTTCTCTTCAATTTTTGAAGAGTTTCGATGAAGCGTCGGACAATAATGACTGCTTGCTACTGACTGATGATGCTTGAATTTCTTCAACTGACTTTTTTTGTTTTTCAGCGTTGAAGCATTAATATGTATTTTTCGCTTTCACTCATTTTTGATTATGAAGTTGTTCGTGCTGAATGTTTAGAACTTGACAATGTTGGCTTTTCTTGTTTGACCGGTGATGTTTGAAATTCTGCCTGACCTATTAGTGATTGTGTTTTGAAACAGTAAGTTACGTTTTTGTTTTACTCTTTTATGATTGGTTAGTTTCGATTGAGAGTAGTCTTTAGGGCTTCACAATGATGACTTCTTGTTACTGACTGGTGATGTTTGAATTTCTTCAACTGACCATTTGTTTGTTAGCGTTGGATTAGTAAAGTATTTTTTTTAGCTTATACTCTTTTTCGATTGGTGAAGTTGATTTTGTGTATCTTTAAAAAGTTAACAAAGATTTAATTTTTTGCTGACTGGCGATGTTTGAATTTTTTTTACGTGACCGATTAGTTTTCGTGTATTGGAACTGTTCTTTAGGTTTTTGCTTTACCCTTTAATGATTCGCAGTCTTCGGTTGTGCGTATTCTTAAGGACTTGACTATGATGACTTCTGCTCTTGACTGATGTTAGAATTTCTTTACCTGAATCATTAGTTTGTGCATTGGAACAATTAGTAAGGATTTTGCTTTACTCTTTAATGATAAGTGGCTTTCGATGTTGTCTTCTTGACGGCTTCGCAATGATGAGTTCTTGTTACTGACTGATGGTGGCTGAATTTCTTCAACTGACTTTTTTTTGTTTTTTAGCGTTGAAGCATTAATATGTATTTTTCGTTTTCACTCATTTTTGATTCTGAAGTTGTTTGTGCTTAATGTTAAGAACTTGACGATGTTGGTTTTTCTTGTTTGACCAGTGATGTTTGAAATTCTGCCTTGACCTATTAGTGATTGTGTTTTAAAACAGTAAGGTACCGGTTTGTTTTACTCTTTTATGATTGTTTAGTTTCGATTGAGAGTCGTCTTTAGGTCTTCACAATGATGACATCTTGTTACTGACTGGTGATGTTTGAATTTCTTCAACTGACCTTTTGTTTGTTAGCGTTGGATTAGTAAAGCATTTTTTGACTTATACTCATTTTCGAATGGTGAAGTTGATACTGCGTATCTTCAAAAAGTTAGCAAAGATTTAATTTTTTGTTGACTGGCGATGTTTGAATTTTTTTTAGGTGACTGATTAGTTTGTGTATTGGAACAGTACGTTGGGTTTTTGCTTTACTCTTTAATGATTCGTAATCTTCGGTTGTCCGTCTTCTTAAGGACTTGACTATGATGACTTCTGCTATTGATTGATGTTAGAATTTCTTTACCTGAACCATTAGTTTGTGCATTGGAACAGTTAGTAAGATTTTTGCTTTACTCTTTAATGATTAGTGACTTTCGATGTCTTCTTGACGGCTTCGCAATGATGAGTTCTTGTTACTGACTGATGTTGGCTGAATTTCTTCAACTGACCTTTTGTTCTTTGGCATTGGAACAGTAGTTTTGTTTTCGCTGATACTCATTTTTGATTGGTGAAATTGATTGCGCATAATCTTAGAACTTGACAATGATGAATTTTTTTCATTAGCTGCCGATGTTTGAAGTTTTTCACATGAGCTTTTAGTTTTTTCTATTTGGAGCAGTAAGATACGTGTTGTCTTTCTCTTCAATTTTTTAAGTGTTTCGATGAAGCGTCGGACAGATGACTGCTTGCTACTGACTGATGATGCTTGAATTTCTTCAACTGACTTTTTTTTTGTTTTTTAGTGTTGAAGCACTAATATGTATTTTTCGCTTTAACTCATTTTTGCATCTGAAGTTGTTTGTGCTTAATGTTAAGAACTCGACAATGTTGGTTTTTCTTTTTTGACCAGTTATGTTTGAAATTCTGCCTTGACCTATTAGTGATTTTGTTTTGAAACAGTAAGTTACGTTTTTGTTTTACTCTTTTATGATTGGTTAGTTTCGATTGAGAGTATTCTTTAGGGCTTCACAATGATGACTTCTTGTTAATGACTGGTGATGTTTGAATTTCTTCAACTGACCCTTTGTTTTTTAGCGTTGGATTAGTAAAGTATTTTTTTTAGCTTATACTCTTTTTCGATTGGTGAAGTTGATTTTGTGTATCTTTAAAAAGTTAACAAAGATTAAATTTTTTGCTGACTGGCGATGTTTGAATTTTTTTACGTGACCGATTAGTTTTTGTGTATTGGAACTGTTCTTTAGGTTTTTGCTTTACTCTTTAATGATTCGCAATCTTCGGTTGTGCGTATTCTTAAGGACTTGACTATGATGACTTCTGCTCTTGACTGATGTTAGAATTTCTTTACCTGAACCATTAGTTTGTGCATTGGAACAGTTAGTAAGATTTTTGCTTTACTCTTTAATGATTAGTGTTTTTCGATGTTGTCTTCTTGACGGCTTCGCAATGATGAGTTCTTGTTACTGACTGATGGTGGCTGAATTTCTTCAACTGACTTTTTTTTTGTTTTTTAGCGTTGAAGCATTAATATGTATTTTTCGCTTTCACTCTTTTTTGATCATGAAGTTGTTCGTGCTGAATGTTTAGAACTTGACACTATTGGCTTTTCTTGTTTGACCGGTGTTGTTTAAATTTCTGCGTTGATCTATTAGTAATTGTGTTTTGAAACAGTAAGTTACGTTTTTGTTTTACTCTTTTTTGATTGGTTAGTTTCGATTGAGAGTAGTCTTTAGGTCTTCACAATGATGACTTCTTGTTACTGACTGGTGATGTTTGAATTTCTTCAACTGACCTTTTTGTTTGTTAGCGTTGGATTAGTAAAGCATTTTTTGGCTTATACTCATCTTCGATTGGTGAAGTTGATACTGCGTATCTTCAAAAAGTTAGCAAAGATTTAATTTTTTGTTGACTGGCGATGTGTGAAATTTTTTTAGGTGACTGATTAGTTTGTGTATTGGAACAGTACGTTGGGTTTTTGCTTTACTCTTTAATGATTCGTAATCTTCGGTTGTCCGTCTTCTTAAGGACTTGACTATGATAACTTCTGCTATTGACTGATGTTAGAATTTCTTTACCTGAACCATTAGTTTGTGCATTGGAACAGTTAGTAAGATTTTTGCTTTACTCTTTAATGATTAGTGTTTTTCGATGTTGTCTTCTTGACGGCTTCGCAATGATGAGTTCTTGTTACTGACTGATGTTGGCTGAATTTCTTCAACTGACCTTTTGTTCTTTGGCATTGGAACAGTAGTTTTGTTTTCGCTGATACTCATTTTTGATTGGTGAAATTGATTGCGCATAATCTTAGAACTTGACAATGATGAATTTTTTTCATTAGCTGCCGATGTTTGAAGTTTTTCACATGAGCTTTTAGTTTTTTCTATTTGGAGCAGTAAGATACGTGTTGTCTTTCTCTTCAATTTTTTAAGAGTTTCGATGAAGCGTCGGACAATGATGACTGCTTGCTACTGACTGATGATGCTTGAATTTCTTCAACTGACTTTTTTTTTGTTTTTTAGTGTTGAAGCATTAATATGTATTTTTCGCTTTAACTCATTTTTGCATCTGAAGTTGTTTGTGCTTAATGTTAAGAACTCGACAATGTTGGTTTTTCTTGTTTGACCAGTTATGTTTGAAATTCTGCCTTGACCTATTAGTGATTGTGTTTTGAAACAGTAAGTTACGTTTTTATTTTACTCTTTTATGATTGGTTAGTTTCGATTGAGAGTAGTCTTTAGGGCTTCACAATGATGATTTCTTGTTACTGACTGGTGATGTTTGAATTTCTTCAACTGACCTTATGTTTGTTAGCGTTCGATTAGTATAGTATTTTTTGGCTTGTACTCATTTTCGATTGGTGAAGTTGATACTGCGTATCTTTAAAAAATTAACAAAGATTTAATTTTTTGTTGACTGGCGATGTTTGAATTTTTTTTACGTGACCGATTAGTTTGTGTATTGGATCAGTACGTTAGGTTTTTGCTTCACTCTTTAATGATTCGTAATCTTCGGTTGTGCGTCTTCTTAAGGACTTGACTATGATGTTTTCTGCTATTGATTGATGTTAGAATTTCTTCACCTGAACCATTAGTTTGTGCATTGGAATAGTTAGTAAGGTTTTTGCTTTACTCTTTAATGATTAGTGACTTTCGATGTTGTCTTCTTGACGGTTTCGCAATGATGAGTTCTTGTTACTGACTGATGATGGCTGAGTTTGTCCAACTGACATTTTGTTCTTAAGCATTGGAACAGTTGTTTTGTTTTCGCTGATACTCATTTTTGATTGGTGAAATTGATTGCGCATAATCTTAACTTGACAATTATGAATTTTTTTCATTAGCTGCCGATGTTTGAAGTTTTTCACATGAGCTTTTAGTTTTTTTATGTGGAGCAGTAAGATACGTGTTGTCTTTCTCTTCAATTTTTTAAGAGTTTCGATGAAGCGTCGGACAATGACGACTGCTTGCTACTGACTGATGATGCTTGAATTTCTTCAACTGACTTTTTTTTGTTTTTTAGTGTTGAAGCATTAATATTTATTTTTCGCTTTAACTCATTTTTGCATCTGAAGTTGTTTGTGCTTAATGTTAAGAACTCGACAATGTTGGTTTTTCTTGTTTAACCAGTTATGTTTGAAATTATGCCTTGACCTATTAGCGATTGTGTTTTGAAACAGTAAGTTACGTTTTTCTTTTACTCTTTTATGATTTGTTAGTTTCGATTGACAGTCATCTTTAGGGCTTCACAATGATTACTTCTTGTTACTGACTGGTGATATTTGAATTTCTTCAACTGACCTTTTGTTTGTTAGCGTTCGGTTAGTAAAGTATTTTTTGGCTTGTACTCATTTTCGTTTGGCGAAGTTGATACTGCGTATCTTTAAAAAGTTAACAAAGATTTAATTTTTTGTTGACTGGTGATGTTTGAATTTTTCTTACGTGACCGATTAGTTTGTGTATTGGATCAGTACATTAGGTTTTTGCTTCACTCTTTAATGATTCGTAATCTTCGGTTGTGCGTCTTCTTAAGGACTTGACTATGATGACTTCTGCTATTTACTGATGTAAGAATTTCTTTACCTGAACCATTAGTTTGTGCATTGGAACAGTTAGTAAGGTTTTTGCTTTACTCTTTAATGATTAGTGACTTTCGATGTTGTCTTCTTGACGGTTTCGCAATGATGAGTTCTTGTTACTGACTGATGATGGCTGAGTTTGTCCAACTGACATTTTGTTCTTAAGCATTGGAACAGTTGTTTTGTTTTCGCTGATACTCATTTTTGATTGGTGAAATTGATTGCGCATAATCTTAACTTGACAATTATGAATTTTTTTCATTAGCTGCCGATGTTTGAAGTTTTTCACATGAGCTTTTAGTTTTTTTATGTGGAGCAGTAAGATACGTGTTGTCTTTCTCTTCAATTTTTTAAGAGTTTCGATGAAGCGTCGGACAATGACGACTGCTTGCTACTGACTGATGATGCTTGAATTTCTTCAACTGACTTTTTTTTGTTTTTTAGTGTTGAAGCATTAATATTTATTTTTCGCTTTAACTCATTTTTGCATCTGAAGTTGTTTGTGCTTAATGTTAAGAACTCGACAATGTTGGTTTTTCTTGTTTAACCAGTTATGTTTGAAATTCTGCCTTGACCTATTAGCGATTGTGTTTTGAAACAGTAAGTTACGTTTTTCTTTTACTCTTTTATGATTTGTTAGTTTCGATTGACAGTCGTCTTTAGGGCTTCACAATGATTACTTCTTGTTACTGACTCGTGATATTTGAATTTCTTCAACTGACCTTTTGTTTGTTAGCGTTCGGTTAGTAAAGTATTTTTTGGCTTGTACTCATTTTCGTTTGGCGAAGTTGATACTGCGTATCTTTAAAAAGTTAACAAAGATTTAATTTTTTGTTGACTGGTGATGTTTGAATTTTTTTACGTGACCGATTAGTTTGTGTATTGGATCAGTACATTAGGTTTTTGCTTCACTCTTTAATGATTCATAATCTTCGGTTGTGCGTCTTCTTAAGGACTTGACTATGATGACTTCTGCTATTTACTGATGTAAGAATTTCTTTACCTGAACCATTAGTTTGTGCATTGGAACAGTTAGTAAGGTTTTTGCTTTACTCTTTAATGATTAGTGACTTTCGATGTTGTCTTCTTGACGGTTTCGCAATGATGAGTTCTTGTTACTGACTGATGATGGCTGAGTTTGTCCAACTGACATTTTGTTCTTAAGCATTGGAACAGTTGTTTTGTTTTCGCTGATACTCATTTTTGATTGGTGAAATTGATTGCGCATAATCTTAACTTGACAATTATGAATTTTTTTCATTAGCTGCCGATGTTTGAAGTTTTTCACATGAGCTTTTAGTTTTTTTTATGTGGAGCAGTAAGATACGTCTTGTCTTTCTCTTCAATTTTTTAAGAGTTTCGATGAAGCGTCGGACAATGATAACTGCTTGCTACTGACTGATGATACTTGAATTTCTTCAACTGAGTTTTTTTTGTTTTTTAGCGTTGAAGCAGTAATATAAATTTTTCGCTTTCACTCTTTTTTGATCATGAAGTTGTTCGTGCTGAATGTTTAGAACTTGACACTATTGGCTTTTCTTGTTTGACCGGTGTTGTTTAAATTTCTGCGTTGATCTATTAGTAATTGTGTTTTGAAACAGTAAGTTACGTTTTTGTTTTACTCTTTTTTGATTGGTTAGTTTCGATTGAGAGTAGTCTTTAGGGCTTCACAATGATGACTTCTTGTTACTGACTGTTGATGTTTGATTTTCTTCAACTGACCCTTTGTTTGTTAGCGTTGGATTAGTAAAGTATTTTTTGGCGTATACTCTTTTCGATTGGTGAAGTTGATTTTGCGTATCTTTAAAAAATTAACAAAGATTTAATTTTTTGCTGACTGGCGATGTTTGAGTTTTTTTACGTGACCGATTTGTTTTAGTGTATTAGAACAGTATGTTAGATTCTTGCTTTACTCTTTAATGATCGGTGAATTTCGATTATGTGTCTTCTTTAGGACTTACAATGATGACTTCTGGCTACTGAATGAAAATTTCCTTAGCTGACTTTTTGTTTGTTATCATTGGAACAGTTATGTTTTTTTTTCGCGGATACTCATTTTTGTTTGGTGAAAATGATTGTGCATAATATTTAAATTTGACAATGATGGATTTTCTTTATTGACTGGTGGTGTTTGAAATTCTTCACTGGCCTATTAGTTTTTGTTCTTTGAACAGTAATTCAGGTTTTTGCTGTTCTCTTTTATGATTGGTGAGTTTCGATTGAGAGTCGTCTTTAGGACTTGACAACGATTGTTTTTTTGTCACTAGTAGGTTATGTTGGATTGATTTCACGGTCGACCTTTTGTTTGTTAGCATTAGAACAGCATTATTTTTTCGCTTTTTATCTTTATTTTATGAAGTTTGATTGCGCATAATCTTTAGGACTTGCTATTGACGATTATTTTTGTTATTGACTTGTGATATTTGGATTTTTGGTCTTGTTGAATTTTTAAAATTCCGCAGTCTCGAATCTAACCTTTCTCTCGGGATCATGGCATCATTGTGTACCTTTTTCGGCATTCAGCGCTTTTTTTTTTACATCAAGTATGGGTATTTTTTGTTACTCTCATACCAGCCAAAACTGAACATTACAAGTTGCGGTTATAGGAGTAAAAGGTATTGGACTAAGATGTTGCACAGTCAAAAATGATTACATAATTAAGAAAAAAGTGCTAATAAATCGAAGGTCAACCTTTATCTCAATTTCCACATTCCAGAAATTTTCAATAACGAAGTTTGTTCATTTGGAGGCCTTGATTGAAAATGAAACTTGAAATATTAAAAAAAAACTGAAAAGAAAAAAACGTTTGTCAAGTAACTTCCATTCCACCCCTTTTTTGCTTTTTTAAAATTTAAAAAACTAAATAACTCAGCTCTTCTCGTATTCATATGCAAATACATAAATTTTCACGTTCCGTTATGATTTCATAGATACGGTAATGTTTGATCGTGCATAAGACTTGACAAAGTGTTTTGCAGTCAAGTACTACTAAAAGATTATAAAGGAAGGCTAGAAATTACTGGTAATTGCTATATCTGGAATTTTAACCATTGTATGTAATTTATAGATATTCGATGCTATTTTTTGCTTGTGATTTCTCGTTTTCATGGTTGCCGACTTACTGTTGGTTTAGTTTCTAGATTGTGAATATCACCTTTTGTTTTCGATATTTATAGCAATCGTAAGTCTGTGTGGGTGGTACATGCAATTTTCTCCATTTTGCCAAAAAAAATTTGTTTCACTTTTAGCTGATTGGGTGTTAGCATTATTTCTGTTGGCTCAGTTGCCTTTTTTAGTTCCCAAAAATACCGGTGTTAATTGTTCGAAGGTATCCACATAAAGCCAAGGGTTCTAAAAGTTTATTGATGTTTGTTTTGAGTTCTACCTCTTGATAAATTTTGTACGCGTGCTCCGTGAATGTACTACCAAAAACTGCATTCGAAACTGCCAAAAACTATGGAATTGGAAAGTTTCCTGCATGTATCTTTTCTGTTGTTTGTGTTCACATATCATCATCATATTGATATTAGTTTGTGGCAAACGTCTGGAAATTTTGATAGACATACTTTTTCGAGCTGTTGTTTCGACTGAGTGACTTTTGCCAGTCTTCTGTCGGGTAGCTAAGAAAAGACGACTGTACTAAAATCAATAATTTCTATAATTTTTGCTTCCTGCCTGTTATTTGATTGTTAAGTATTTATTACTAACCAATGAGATTTCACAACTAACCCCTATATCCTTAGGCTCTTTTTCCTCCCCCCCCCCCCCCCCCACCTCACTCAAACTTGAATTTTATGGTCTAACGAGCGGTCTTACAAGGTTAATAATGGAGACCAAATATGTTTGTCATGGCCTATTTAGTCTACATGCCAATTTTCATGACAATCGGACAAAGTGAACAGTAACCTCAAATATAAAAGTTTGCAGGTGGGGGGGGGGGGAAGGAAAAAGAGCCTATCATTATAGTAAACATTGACTAGTTTCACTATCAAACCAAAGTTAGAAAAACAGTAAAAGTTGATCTAACAATAACCTCGCATTTCCAGTTCTCCTATCAATCTATTGAGATCAGGAAAAATATTGAAAATTGTAACTATTATTTTTTGTCAGATATAGAAGTTAATATTGGGTTAATTCAATTTTTTAAATATTATTGGAAATTTGTGTGCAGTTTTAATGTGAACTAAACTATTTTAGTTCTTCTTTCACTGGAGCTTAGATAGATGGAAATTGATGAAATGAATTAAGCATTAAAGATATTTTCACTCATCTAGGTCGCGTTGTTTTGTTTTTTCTTTCAGGAAAAATCACATGCGTTTTTTAGGCCGTTTGATTTTTGACTCGTTTAAAGTTGACTTGAAATTCAAGTACTGTATGAGTGGTGAAATTAAATTGCTTAATGAAAGTTAAAACGTTGTCTCCAATAACAAAAGTGCTCAGATAAAAAAATTTTGCGTTTTTGGCTTTTGTTTTAAAAGCGTGTTTGAATTTTCATATTTTCAATTGAAACTGTTTTTCTTTCAGAGCCACTGAATGTAGTAAAGTTTCTTATATAGGTATTCGTGATTTTGTATCTATTGGATGTATGCGTTCCTTGGGTTCACATTAAGAGCTCTTTTTGTAGATTTTTAGCGCTAGTTTTTGTTTGGCTTTATTCTTTGTAATGGTTTTAATCTTTATTAAGAGTCGATGAACGTAGTTCTGACTTTCATATAGGTCGTGATAATTTTGTTGTGTGTTGCAAAATTCTTAATTTGCTCTTATACTAACAGAAGTGCATTCATAATTGTAAATGTACATATAAATGCCCTCAGGTATATATGCACTTTTTGAGTTGAAGTCAAGTTCATTTGCTGGAAGGTAGGCAAAATGCTCTCTCAAATTATGAAACCTGAATGATTCAAGTTCATTTTCTTGAAGTTAGGCAAAATGTACTCTTCAATGATGAAAACTGAGAAAAATCTGATTGGTTTCTACTTTCGAAAATGGAATTTAGTTTTTAGATTTCCAGGCGAAAAAACTTCTTTTAACAATCCAGTTGTTTCAAATTGAGTTGTTTTTATCTCTCCTCCGAATCGCACAAAATGTTAATAATTGATTTTATAATTCTAAGTTTTTCACGATAAAAAACAAATATCAATGCTTGAACGTTTTCGTCAATTAAGCCATCATCAGAATAACTGAAAGAAAAAAAACAACTAACATCGTAAACAATAAGTAACCACATAAAATCAGAGAATAAAAAGCACAATTTGAGCTAACGTAAAAACTATCTTTTACTTCTGTATTTTATATTTTGATTTGCTTTTAGTGTTTTGATTTACTTGATAATTTTGAGTAATCTTTTTCAGTATGCATGAATTTCTAAAAAAAACTTTATCTGGGAAAAATTGAATTGCCGGACGTTCGCTTGTCTGCATATATTTTTCCGGCTTAGTTGCCACATTACGGATTTTTCTTGTGCGCATAGCAATTTTTGTAGTTACAAATGTTGTTCATTTACTTATGCATGGGCATTGTGTGCCTGTTATGAGTTCCTTTGATAGTATTTTTTGTGCTAAAATTTTTCGTTATCTTTTCGGCACTTGAGTGTGGGCTGTAATTCCGTCGTCTTATTTTCCCAATGATTTTTTTTTCAACTATTTCTTTTTTTTCTAAGAATGGTTGAAGTCTTACAATTTGTTTTAGATAAATTAAAATCCCTGGTCCTTTTTTTTTAATAAAAAAAGAAAATTTAAACATAAAAAAATTTAAATTTTTTTAAATTCATTTTTGTTATTTTTTGTTCAGTTTCCACAAAAATTTTAGTTAAAAACTTTGATTTTTTTGATTATTTAATCAACCGTTTTTTTTGATATTTTTCTGGTGTAAGTAATTGCATTTATCGCAAGTTTTCCCCTTTTCCGTTTAATTTTCTGAAGTTTTTCTACAACAATCGAAAATATTTATTCATCGCTTTTTAGTCCATATTGTTTTGAATTAGAGCTGTTTCATTTGAAAAACGAGAACCAAACAAGCCTGAATTGCCAGCAAATCAGAAATTATCAAATTCAATTTTTTTGATAATTTAAATCAAAATTGTTAGACGAAATCATATTTTGCAATGTCAAATTGAGTTGCTGTCTGCTAAGTTTTCTAATGCATTTGTTGAGTTTTTCCAATTTTGTGGAATAACCTCTGTTTTCTGTTTGCTGATGAAAAAAAAAATTATATATATATTTTTTATTTGCGTCTAGCTAATTTTGATCAATTTTCGGGCGTTGATCCGTTTTTAGTTGATCAGGAAGGTGAACTTGAAACTTTTTGAATTTTTTTTGAACAATTTTTTTCTGCTCAACAGGTGTCTGCCCAAAGATGGTCGGCCTATTTGCCATATCACTGATTTTTTCCTTGTAGTTGTTTTCTTGATTTTTCTTTTCTTGTTTCCACTGTTAATATTTTTTATGAAATCATATTTTTTTCTGCTGTCTGCTCAAATTTTGTCGGCTTTGTTTCCTCGTCGTAAGCGTCGTTCCGTTGCTTATTATTTAATACTTCTATCAAGACTTATGAAAATTTAATTTTTGGTAGAACTTGTTTTTTTTCAACGTTTTCCATTTTTGGACTTATTTTATATATGTGTTCAATCGCGTGGAGCTCAGCTTCGCCTCTGTGTTGAAAGTTGCGACTTCACAAGTGTAAAAAAATTGATTTCTAATTCATCAGCTAAAGCATGGTTTGTTTCGCTCGTGGCAATGGTACAATGAGCCAGGATAGTTAGAAACTTTTTATCTGTGTTTTTTAGAGACTTCCAGTGCGTGAGCAGAGTGGCATTCGGGTGCTGGTTTGGGGCTACTACAGTGACATCTTAGTCATAGACGGATGCTCCCTCTGCCACCTCTTCTCCCTCTCCTCCCGACTCCATCCAGACTGGGCATCCGCAGTTACCCTAGTCAGACCCATAGTCAAAGCAGGTCAGTCCTAATAAAATAAGCATGGCACTGGCGGTATTATGTTAAGGCAAAAATGGTCGCAAGAGGCAATGGGGGAGTAAATCAAGGGTAACGATTTTTCCTGGGGCATTTGAATTAATAGCTCAGCAGGAACTTTTCCATTTGACAACTTTCTTCAAATCTGCAAGAAGTTGACCTTCCTTGATTTTGAAACCGAGATTAGTTCCATGACCCTTGCCTTGCCACTTGGTTTATTGGTAAAGCGCGCGACGCGGAATCCTAAGGTCTGAAGTTCGATTCCTGCTCTTCCGTTGTTTTTTTTCAACGTGTATAAACATTGTTTGCAAACTATTTCCAGATCCTAGACTTTCGTCTGATATGAGCAATTTTTACTGTAATAGAAAGTCGTTCTGTAATTTTTAAGTTTACCAACTCTGATTTTCAATAATTTTCGTTTGCGTTGTTTGAAGGGCAAACATAGGATTTTTGTTTCTTCCGTGTGTTTCAAGAAGGGTGGGGCGTAAGAATATCGAGTTTCAAAATTTTATAGCTCGTTTTTTAACATCAAATTTGTATTCGACTCAATGGGGGGTATTGTCGGTTTAGTTGCTCCTCCTGGAATGATTCCAAATTCTTATTTATGCTGTTTTCTGTGTTTCTCGGCATTTTGTCCTCAAATTGAATACCATTCGAGACAAACGTATGAAATTTTTGTAGATGAAGCTTTTTCGTCATTTTCTTAAATTGTATTTTTTTTTCGATTCAGTGGCTTCCGTCTCATCTTGTTATCCACTATCTTGCAATGGTGTTTGTCTTTTGCGAAGCTCCGTATAGGCTCTCTGTAAATATTTTTGACCATACTATATTTAGACACCTGAAAGGAGAGTTCAAAAATTACGAGTAGTCTTTGGGTCGATCCATCAGATTTTTTTTTGTAAACTGAGCACAACGGTTTCAATGAAAAAGTTAGTAATAATTGATTTGTTGCTTATAATTGACATATTGTTGTCGGAATTTGTCTGCGTACTTGTCTGTATATCTGACATTTTGAATGGCGTGCGCGTATAGGGAAGCTGAAGGTGCGAATGGTAGAAAACCCAGCTGAGAAATGGAACGGGAGTAAGAAGAGACAAACGCTGAAACAAATGACAGCAGCGGCTTCTGCCAGTCTAGAGTCAAACAATCGCAACGGTAGAAGAAGAGAAGATGATGATGAAGATAGTGAGCAAGAACAACTGGTCTTCCAACCCAACAGGTATTGTATAAGGGAAAAGCGCGGTCACAGTCGGACAAAAATTGTTCCGTGATTGTCTAGTCATTGTCACGTGATCAACTGGCCACGATTCACTTGAAGAAATATTTTCACGTCCTACGAATGTCATCATTTGAAATTTGTTTTCTAAGATTTTTCTGTTTCGAGCAGAAGTGAATAATGTTAAATTGCGAATTTTTTCACCAATGATTATGAGGTTCGTGTTGAAGCAGCTCGAACCGTGTTATCGTATTGGTCCAAAAATACCGAAATAAACGAGCCTCAATCGAGTGCATCATGATGTATGTTGCGAAGAGCAATCGATTTTTGGGCACTGGTTTCTCTCGTGAATTAATCTTGACTTCAATCTATTCGTACCTCTGCCCGTCTGATATATGAATATGTAACTGTGCTATATCCAATTGCCATCATGTCCTGTCAATAATCATTCCCTTGATCTGATTACGTCAATTATTCTGTGTTAACGGTCAATAATTCTGTTTTATGCAGAGGCGAAGACGAAACATCTGCAGATGCTAAAACGAGTGATCAAACAAGAGTTCGTAAAACTTCGTTGGGTTCAAATGAAACTCTTCCGCGCTATGTTGGAAGCACCAATAACGATCCCTTGACTCCCAAATTGACCTTGAAAAAAAGTCTCTCGACGTCTTCATTGTCTCGAACGGACTCTGCGTTGAGATCGAACCAGCTTAAAAATGTGCGACTAGCGAATTTGAGTTCGGAGCAGAATTTACACTCCATGCAAAACATGTGGAACTCAAATGCAGCTGCAACAGCTAGCTATGAGAGTTTGCACGAGTTCAAAGGCCACCAAAGTTCGTCTAGGAAGAAAAAATCTAGCGTGATGGCGAATCAGAGAATAGTGTACAGGCAACTCATTAGAGGAAGTTAGTTTTAAGCAATGCTGGAACTTATCACCTGACTGTTTAGGTTTTGTAACAATCAAGCTTTGTTTTGTAATGTGAAACGAATTGCTTTCTATGTACTTGTGACCGGGCACCCTATTGAATCAAACGCATATGGTTTATAATGGTTTTTGATTCGGAAGACAAGGTCGCATTGATGCTGGGAAGGACGAGGTGTGTTTCAATGTTGTGACCGAGTCTACTTCCTTGATGTTATAAACTCATAATCTAGACGCCTGTTGATTTACAATGCAATGTGAAATCAAGGGTTGCGAAAATTGATCGAATTATATTTTAGATTCAATTGAGAGTTGTTTTCAATTGCTATGGTCGCCATGTTTAACAGCTCACCACTCGTAACCTTTAAGAAATCGATTGGAAATAACAGTTTGAATTTCGAGATAAAGCTAGCTGGGAAAGGTCAAATGTCTAGACAGTTAGTCTTGAAGTTTTGAGCGCAAGGCAAGGAGGGGCAGGGCAGCGAAAGTCCAGACAAGGAGGGTTAGGGCAGCGTAAGGCATGGAGGGGCTGCTCAAGGCAAGGCAGGGCAGCGCGAGGAAAGGAAGTGCAGAGCAGCGAAAGACAGGACAGCCCAAGGCAAAACAGGGCAAGGTGGAGCATGCTAAGGCAGCACAAACAAAGTACGGAAGCGCGAGGCAAGGCAGGGCAATGTGAGGAGGGGCAAGGTAATGTGAGGAGGGGCAAGGCAAGGAGAAGCATGGCAGGTAGGGAAGCGCAAGCCAGCGCAAAGAAAGGAAACGCAGTGCTGTGAAAGAATAGGCAAGGCAGAGCCGTGTAAGGAGCATGGCAGGGCAAGGCAGATCAATGCAGCTCAAAGCAAGGCAATGCAAGGCAGCCTACTTCAGGGCAGCGCAACGCACTGCAGTGCAGCAGAAAAAGGGGCAAGGCGAGGGGGGAGCGCAGGCAAAGCAGAAAAATTTTCAAGATTTTCATCATGTTCAAGGCCATTCGAGTTTTTTTTCTAATTTAGTCTCATAGAATAATAACCCACCTGATCATACAAACACAGCGTGTCGGTGAATAGTTTCTTTTCTTACTTAGCGGGAAGAGGGTTACATATGCGATAGAGAAGTCCCAATAATTGCCCAGTGCCTCGCAATCTAGAAGAAGCCTCATTCATTCTGTTTTTTTTTGCTTCGGTGATGTCAATTGAACTATCAAGTAAATTAGATCAAATGAAGCAAACAAAGTGAAAACGACCGAGCGGTGTCTATTGATTGGTTAACTGAATTATACTTAAATGGTCATTATAGGAATGGAAGGGGGCTATAACGGGATAGAGCTGTTTTCTAGAAGAGCCTTAAGACATATCGAATCAATTTAAACTGTTACAACTCTTTTTTTGGTCGAAAGTTTGCTTGAAGTTTTTCGTCACATTTAACAATTTCATTTAATCTATTAAAACAAACGCAAATGTTTCACAGTTCAATCCTTTTTTGCGTCAGAAGTTAATTTTGGGGAAACCATCAAGCCATCAAGGCAAATTGAACAGCAGATCGGTAGATCACAATAGTAAGCAAATAACTATTTTTATAGATATATTTTTTGGAGATACGTCATTTGAAAAGAAATGGGCAAATACCCAATATGCTGCTCCGATAAACTTGCTTCTGATATATACTGACTTAATACGACCGGATCAATTTTGCTTAACAAGTTCAGTAATAGCCAAAATTTACTAGATAATTTAAACTTGGCAATTTAGGTCGAGCTTAAACATGTAAAAAGATTATGATGATGAAGCTTGATGGTGAGATGTGTGTCAGACGCATTTAAGTTTTTGACTTTTAATTAATTAATTCATGTTTCAAAATAAATTTAAATATTTCATGTGTTAATCTCTTGAATAGCTTGGAGCTAGAAGCCACTTTTTGCGAATCGATTCAAGCCATGAGAAGAACCTTGAATATGTCAAGTTTAATTTACGGTAAAAATAAATTCTCAGGTAGTTTGACGAAAAGTATAGGCGAACTATACTTGGTCAAGCTGGTATAGTTTGTGGGTGCATATTTATTTTAAGCATGTTAAGTTATAATATAAAGAGCTTATGTTTTCGCTTATGAGAAGAAAAGTTGTTCAAGAAATGGCCAGACAGCTTCTTTGTTGTTGACAGTTGTTTAAAATGCTTAATCCAAAATTTTGTTTAGTCATATTTTGCTTACTCTAAACTAGTTTTGAAAAATTGTACGAAATGCCTAATTGCTTTGTTCGATTTCATAGAGTTCTTTTGTCTTTGATTGTTTTGTTTTGTTTTTGACATGACTGGTGTTTCCGTAACAAAAAAGTATCTGCTATCATTAACCTTGTGTATAAAGTTGAAATTATATGTGATAACTCTTGGGTGTTCTTCAAGTGTATTGTTGTTTCAGAAGATGTGGTGGTTGCCCTCACGCTATCTGGCCATGTGAAAGTGTGGTCACTATCTTCTACTGACAGAAAGGCAAAATCTTTGATGAATTTATTTTGATTCTCTTGAATTATCACAATCGTTTTGGCGTTGAAATTCTACACTGCCTCTACGCGCTTTCTCACTCATGTAGCTATGTGAACATGAAGGATTTTAATTTTCAAATACGTTTTGTACACTCAAACTAGAACCACCCTTTGTTCTCATATTTGATTAATAATTTTGATGCTCTATGAGGACAATTTTGCCATAAAAGTAAGGCTACTGAACCTGTTATTAGATTTAGGAAAAGTTAATTCTCTAGCGAAGATAGCTCCGATTCATACATTGGAGTTGGGCGCTTTTGCTGCGTCTGATGTCGGCTTATTTGTCATGTAATTTAGGAAATGGAATTCATTCCTGAGGAACAGTCGAAGAGTATCCGATGTATGAATCCCTGTCACATGACCTGCTGCTCCGCCAATCAGAAGCTTCTGCTCATAATCACAGAGGCCGAATGGTTTCTCTATGATCTAGATGATTTCGTCAAACTCTGCGGTGGAATCGCCCCTCCCCATCCAGCGTCTACAACAGGGGGTGCTTCTTGTGTTGTGCACACATGGAGTAGGGGATCCTTTCTGACAGTGGATAAAATAGCTGTTTGGACTAAACAGGGAATGTGTGTTGTGTACCAACTGCCACCCGAGTAAGTTAAATTAATTTTGCTTGCGATGTGCCACCGTTATCAAATCGGAACTGACTTTTTTCCAAGTTGATAACAAAATCATTGAATCATTTCTTCATCAGACATTTTTGGTCAACAGAGATATTTTGAGCTTATGGGCTTTTTAATTTCTCGTTATATTAAAAAGTTACATTCATGTTGATTGAAAACCACTGTTTTTTTTCTGTTTTCCGTTTCGCTTAAAATGTTTGTTCAGCTTAAATGGTTCCGACTTATTTTATATCGGCCTTGTAGTCTCATTTTGCGTCATTCGATGGGTTATAACAATTTTTTTTATCTGTGTGAGTGCGCGCGTGTGTGTGTGTGTGCGCGCGTGTGTGTGTGTGTGCGTGTGTTGGGTTAATGAAACATGAAATTTTCGAGCTTTGATTTTTTTGAAGCTAAAAATTATTCATTAAAAAAAAATTTCGTCTCGTTGGTCGTCCAACCAAGTTTTTTTCGGCTTAGTTGCCAAATCATTACGCTAGCGAGCAGCTAGTGTTTTTGTACGAACATTCTTGTTTTTCTCACCTAGTTCGCAAATAAAAGTGTTCATTAAAAGTGTTCACGTGTGTGCCTTTTTGCTATAATCACGATCTGTAGGATGGAGTTTCATAGCATCTGTTCTCGGCTTTATTTATGGATTGTGTTTGTGATGGACTAAGCGACCGTTTCTGAGTGGTTAGTGCATGATATTCATATTTTCTAGGTCGTAGGTTCGAGTCCGAGATGTCACCGAATTTTTAATAGTTCGAGGCTTATTTTTACTTTTCTAATTGCACTTAGAACTCTAAAGCTGCTTTTTGTCGTGTTCTTGCTAGTGTTCGCGGAGCACAGCTTCAGCTCTGTGTGAATTTTGTTTCAATGCCAATTTTTTTCTGGCGATTGTCTTGCGAAAAACGTATGAAACTGTGGAGGACTTTTTTTTCGGCTAGCTTCCATGTATCGCTTGTAGTGCGAAGCTCCGCTTTGATTTTGCAATTTTTTATTTGAAAGGCTTTTTTAAGCTTCTTTATGGTACAAAAAAAAGTACCACAGAAGTTTAATTTAGCAATTCACTTTTTATGAGTTATTCACCATCTTTCGCGTGCGATTCGCAAGCTTTTTGAAATCGGAATATGTTTAACGAAATCACTTGAATCATTCGTGGCATCCGTTGGTATATTTGTTCTGATGGAATATCTGGTCTTCAGATATTTTTTGAGTATGTCTACTTGAATCGCCTTTCTAGTTGACTTGTTTGTATCGTTGATTAACCAACTTTTTGAGGCATTTTTTATCGGTTACTTCTTTTTTTTTCGCTGTAAGGTGTCTTCGGTTTAAATGGTATCAGCTCATTTTATGTCTGTGTAGTTGCCTTTTAATTCGACGCTTGAAGCGTTAACATATTTTAAAAATCATTTGTGATCCAGAGGGGGTGTACAACTTGGCAATTTGAAAATTTTTATGGCACAAAGTTTATTCTTTTTTTTTTGTGCTCAACGTTCGTCTACCCAATTGATGAATGCTTAACTACCGCTTGATAACTTTTGTTGGTTTATACGTAGTTAAAACTGGCTATTGTCTTTTTCTGCATCTTTCCTCAAATTAAACCACATTCGAAATAAACGTAAAAAATTTCCTCGATGTTTTTTTTCTTTTTTTTTCGACGTAGTGCCTTCGCTAGCTATCGTGCAGTTTTTCATCATGACTTTTTATAGTTTTACTATCGGCTAGCTTGCAAGTATCGCAAGTGGGGCAAAGCTTTTTTTCTTTCTTACCACCGAAGTTGTTAATAGCATATGTAACTTTTATCCGGTTTTAGCATCTTCTACCATGCGGATTAACTGAGTCATTTTGATCTGAAGTTATTTCTGTAATAGTTTGATGAAATTATTCATTGTACCTGTAAAACTAATTGGAGATACGGTTCATTTTTAGCGATGAATTAAAGTAAGTAGTCAAAAAATGTCTCTGTCTCTCTGATTTCTAACTTGGTTTATGGGGGAGGAAGGGACTAAGTACAAGTTGTTTAGGGCCTTTTCTGTCAATCGGCTTATAATTCGAAGAAATTAAATCAAGATAGAATTTATTTTGGTTTTCATGCATTTCAATGAATCAAATGGAGCAATTACCAAAGTTTCGAAATAATAAAAACATCGAATTTGGACCGTATAACAGAAAAGACCCATATGATCAGCTTCTACAAACTTATGAACCGGGTATTCTGTTTGTAGCGTGAACCCAGAGAACAAAAGATACAGATCTAAACTAGACAGCTCCAAGGAAGAGCATCTGAAAATTCTGGCCTCCTTTGACGCACACGAAGACTACATTCGTAGTCAGAAAGAGTCCAAAAGTGAGGACGATGAAAATGGTCTAAAGATGTTTGACTTCGACTCTGCGACGAACATTCTCGCGCCTGATTGTGTGTCGGCATCGCAGTTTTCAAACATGGGATTCGTGTTTGCTTCGGGTAATGAGGAAGGCTTCCTTTCTATACACGTGCTGCCCAGTTCTATTCTCTCTATTGACGGGAAAACGAAAAATTGGGATCCTAGTATGCTGAACAAAAGTGAGTTTTCACAGTGAGGTTGAGTTTTTGTCTCAGCTAACGTTTTAAAAATCTGTTCGGACAGACATAATTTGCATCTGAGGAGGCAGTTTACCATAGTTCTCTCGTTTTAGAGATTCATTGCCTTTCATCTACATCTCTAGCTCATGTTTGGGAGAAGTTCAAACCATCCGGACTAGTTGACCACTTGGTAAGTTAGACAGTCTGTTTTGTATTTAAAACAAACATTTTTGAGTGCTTCGCAAACATTTGTTTTTGGAATTCTTCCCAATCCGGCTCTTAAGGACCTAAATTTTAAGACAGGTCGCAACCCTAAGAATATTTTTTGGCGAGGTATTTCTCAATCGTGGAACTTGTATTGGTGTATAGAGCATTTTGAAGAAAGAAATTAAATTCAGTACCAGAGAGGCTCTCGGAGCTTTGAAAAGACGAAATCTCCCGTTAAGCACCCGATGGTCAATGAAGAAAGTTGCCAGAATAAGCTTCACATTGTTTATTTTTCTAGAGCTCAGCTGGCAAATCACATATCTCGTGAAATTCTGAAACTAGAGTTGCTGTGAGTTTAAGCTCTCATTAATGCCTAATGAAACTTACTTAGCGAAATTCAGGTGGACGAAAATGGAGCCTCGCACAAAGTGACGAGTAGTCTCTACTTGGCACAGTATGGCAACTTAGCTTGTGGCAGAGAGGATGGTTCGATAGTGTTGATTCCAGCCATAGAACACGCGGCCCTTAAGCTGCTAGCACCCCAGTACACGAAACAGTTAGGACTCCCTTCTTACTTTGTGATGCGGGGAGGACACTACTCAAAAGTGACCTGTCTGTTATATCCCTACCAGGATTCCCACAGATACGACAGATCTCTCTTTGTATCGGGTGAGGTTCAAAATTACGTTTGTTATGTGTTCTAGCGATATACTATGAAGGAGGAATGAGCAAATAAGTTTGAACGTAGAAGTGGGTCAAGATTGTAATTGTATTTTGGGCGAAAAATATGTATGTAAGTTATCAAACCCTTTTTCATTCATCGTCAAATTCGAGACCAGTCATTTTATTTGATTGTGTTAAATTGAGGTACAGTGTTTTGTTATGTTTTTCTTAGGTGGGATGGACTTTTCTGTGGTGATTTGGAACCTGTTGAGTGGCCAGCTCATTAGGCGCTTCGTCAACCACGCAGGCCAAGTGGAGAGACTCTTCATTCCACCAGACACCTGTGGTCCTAGAATCAGGGTCAGTTTCGATATTCAGAGGCCCATTCAAAACGTACAGATAAGATAAAACAGTCACTTTGCCATTCATAGCTGTTTAAGTGTCAATGAACGAAGTGATAAAACAGTTACTTTGCCATTCATAACTATTCAAAGGTCCATAAACGAAGTGATAAAACAATCACTTTGCCAGTCATAGCTGTTTAAGTGTCAATGAACGGAGTACACTGCAGTTTTTTGTTCCGACTTTTGCAGAAAGTGAGGAATATATATGCTCGCGTGGTTTTTTTTTTTAAATTCAGACCAATTTTCAAAGAATTTTTCTCGGGGTATCGATCCCTGGATCTTTGCGCCCCGCTGAATTTGCACACCACTATAACAACCACTAGGTTAACTAAAATGCTCGTATAATATTTTGATGATGAAAGTATAACGCGCGTTATTTACCCGTGGGGAATTATCCCTCACTACACATTGGTCCAAATGAATTGAGACAAGCTTATTGGTCTTACTAATTCCATACACGACTCAAAATTTACACTTAAAATTTGATATTTTTAACATAAAATGCCAAGTTTGTCAATATTTAATTCACCAAAAACTATTCGAGACCACTTATTGGGCAGTCGGAACAATCTAGGTTTTGCCCTGATAGGAGCAGTCTTTTCACTTTTCATTCAATCAAAAAACTATGCTCTCAAATTACGAAAGTCCAAATGGTGCGAACATAGTGATTGACTTTTAATTACGAAAATGATTTTAGTTTTTTAGATTTACCAGCGGAGTAAAACAATTACCCATCGATCCAGTTTTCTGTAATTGGGCTAGTTTTATAGAGAGTCGATGAACTTAGCTCAGACTCTTATATAGCTCGTGATGATTATGAAAAAGGGCCAATCATAATATGTTCTAGAAAATCAAAGAGCTTCAAGGGCATCTAGATTGTTCTTTGAATGATTTAAGTGGAGATTTTGTCAAAAAATAAGCCGATAAAACTGTGTTGGCTCTGTTTTTTTTTTGGAAAAGTCTTAAAATGCCCTAATAACAAAAGAAGTGCATTCATACTTTTAAATGCATTATATGAATGCCCTTTTGTATATATGCACTTTTTGAGTTCAATTCAATTTTGTTTGCTAGAATGTAGGCAAAATGCACACACCAATTATGAAAGCTGAATTGGTGCAAAAGATGTGATCGATTTCTAGTTCGATAGTGGAATTTAATTTAGATTTCCCAACGGAATAAAAACTTTTGCTTGTAATCCAATTTTCTCAAATAGGTTATTTTTATCAAAAAAATCTCCGATAATAAACTGCTCTTGAAATTCAAGAAGCTTTAAGGTCATATACTTTTTTGTTTGAAATTCGAAAGTTGAGGTTTTTTTTTCTAAAATCAGGTTTTCTGTAATTGGGCTAGTTTTATAGAGAGTCGATGAACTTAGCTCAGACTCTTATATAGCTCGTGATGATTATGAAAAAGGGCCAATCATAATATGTTCTAGAAAATCAAAGAGCTTCAAGGGCATCTAGATTGTTCTTTGAATGATTTAAGTGGAGATTTTGTCAAAAAATAAGCCGATAAAACTGTGTTGGCTCTGTTTTTTTTTGGAAAAGTCTTAAAATGCCCTAATAACAAAAGAAGTGCATTCATACTTTTAAATGCATTATATGAATGCCCTTTTGTATATATGCACTTTTTGAGTTCAATTCAATTTTGTTTGCTAGAATGTAGGCAAAATGCACACACCAATTATGAAAGCTGAATTGGTGCAAAAGATGTGATCGATTTCTAGTTCGATAGTGGAATTTAATTTAGATTTCCCAACGGAATAAAAACTTTTGCTTGTAATCCAATTTTCTCAAATAGGTTATTTTTATCAAAAAAATCTCCGATAATAAACTGCTCTTGAAATTCAAGAAGCTTTAAGGTCATATACTTTTTTGTTTGAAATTCGAAAGTTGAGGTTTTTTTTTCTAAAATCAGGTCAGTTTGTTTTCTGTTTCCTTGCGTTCATTGACTTTTTTCCAACTCTCAGTTGGCTATGTTTATGGGTCTTAAGGACATCATTGGGTTTATTGACGTTTTATTGACTATAGATTTTTTAGTTATTGACCATTAACTAATTCCAGAATCGCGCAGGATTTTACTTAGAGAAAATATTTCACTGCAAAAGATAATAGCCTCTTAAATCTTATTTTGTCCAAGTCTATTGGTGTTTCAGCAATGTGTGGTTAGTGTGAGTTCGGACCACGGAGTCAACCTAACCTCGCTTTCTGAGAGGAACACAATCCTGATGGCTGGCTGCCATCTGTTCCCAGTCAAGACAGTCAAGTGGAAGCCCTCCCACGACTTCATGCTCGTCCAGACAACTGACGGAACACTTTACGTCTGGCACCTGTCCAGTGGGTAAGACGTTCGCTTATGCAAATTCCGGTATAAGATGCGCTTTTGCTTGCAATGTTGACATTTGCTGGCATGCTATTTTGGGTAAATGCGGTTTTTTACCATATTATACTATGAAGATCAATTGTGTACACAATAGTTAACTTGCACAGCATCAAAAGTTCTATCACATTATGATTATGTTAAATTAGTTATTCAAAGTTGAGAACTTTGAAATTCAAAAGTGGAGATTGAAAAATTAAGCGTGCACGAGCAATTGTTTCCAGTGGATGGAATGTCAATGTGTGATGACGTTAACAGGTACCTAGATAGAGTGATCCAGGGTTCGGAGGCGGAGGACATCCTGAGTGCGTGTGATGAGATGGAGCACGAGGTGACTATCAGAGGCAATTTGAAAGATGCCTTCAAGAGGAGAAACGTGGATGCTCTCAAAGACATGGCAATACAGCAGATCACTGACCTCGCAGTGCAAGGCAAGTTGAAAAAAAATCGAAAAGCGAGAAAGTTGGAGTGTTTTCATTTTATGTAGCATTCTTTGTGTTATTGCGTTTTCGTTCGATTACCCTTGCGATTAGCAAGTGTTATAAAATCGGGTAGCAGATTTTTTTCTTGGAAAAAATTTGTCCTACTAAAGCACTTCTTGGGTGGTTGCAGCTTTGCTTTCTGCAATGCAGCTAATTTCTTCAATGCAGCTTACTTTCTTAAATTTATAACCTGCAGCTGTGCAGTTGTTTGCGTCAAAAATAAGTTAGAATTGTTTTTTAATGCTTTTGTTGCGACCATTGAAAATGGAGATGAACTTTCTTTTTCGGTGTCTTTTAGTTAGTTTTTCTTTTTGTCATGTTTTCCCAGTAAAAGCAGGTACCACAAAAAAATTTCTGAAAAGATCGAATGATATATCACGTTGAAGCCTGGTAAGTCGTGAACGACATTAAAATTTTTTGAAAAAAATTTCCCTCCATTGAGAAAAACTCTTTTTGGTCTAATTTCGAGAGAATTAGGTGGACGAGCTGGCTTGTTTTCTTGTTCAGCCAAAAAGTTTACCGAGAATGATTATTTCAATAGGTGGAGTGATATAAGATATTAAAGCCTTTTCAGCCTTGATTCGAACGACGTTAAACAATTTTTTATAAAAGTTGGTCCCAATGTCGAAAAAAACCGAAGTGAAATTTTAGTTGAATTTTGAGCGAGTAAAACATACGAGCCGGTTTTTTTACAGGGTCAAGCCATGAAACTTAAGGTTAACATCAGTAAAAATATTTTTTAATCGACGTTTTTTAAATAGTTTGACTAATACAGTTGCTCGATTTGCTTTTTTACAGTGATTGTCGAATATGCCTAAATTCTATGTTTTTGCCATATCCTTTATCACACAACTCACACAAATCAACACTCATTTGATTTTAAAAATCATAAAAGTTTTTCCAAGTTTTTTTGTATGAGTATGATCGGATCATTCTGAGCTACTTGCTCAGCAGCCGCCTACCCTTTTTTCTACGCGAAATCAGTTACCACAGGGGAATGGATTGAGGTATATATGATATTAAAGCCATTTCAGTCGTGATTCGAACGACGTTAAAAAATTTTGAAATACATTTTTCAGAGTAGAGCCAAACCGGTGAGAAGTTTTTGATTTTAGTCTAATTTCGAGGTAGTAAGGTGAGGCTGCAGGCTTACAATAGCTTATTTGAGGCGTGAAAATTTAGTTTTACCTGAGTAAAATTAGTTTAAGTGCCATTTTGGGAATCAAAAACTGCAAAATAATTTCTGCATTTTTTTCGTTTTTCTTGTCATTTTTCCACTAAAGCTGTTCTCCAATTGGCGAATTTGACTATGAATGTCGAATATGCCTAATTTTTAATTTTTAGTTCAGATCTTTTTATCGCACCAGACAGAATAAACGGCACTAATTTGATAAAATATATATATTATTTTTTGAAGACTATGGGCAGAACATTCTGTGCTATTTGCACAGTAACCGCCGGCTATCCTCGTTAAAAATTAAAATTGGTGGATTTGGTTCATCTTGGCTTTTGGAACCCCTAGGAATCTACCTATGTATTGTCGACTTACTTATTGCTTCGTTTAAAATTTTGTTTCCATACAATTTTAACGCTGTTAGCGGTCTTTCTCGCCATAACGTTGAAAAGTTTTGACATCGTTTTTTTAAGTTTTTTTTTTCGACTTAGTAGTTCACATCTCATTGTATGTAGGATAGCTTACCATATGCTATATTTGTGATATATTTCAAATGGCGCGAAGCTGCATTCCACCTCTGTATGAGAAATTAGGCTTGTGTGGTTCTAACACAATTAGGTTCTGATTGTTTGAAGTTAATGGATTAGTTGCTTCACATGTTTTGAGATGTTGTTTATGAAGCAAAATATAAATGGACAGAATTGTTTATTCAGAAAAAGTTGGTGTGAACAGTCGTGGGGATTCGAACAGGAAAAGAGACGGGGCTGGGACTTCCGCTTCGCCGTCTGGCTCATTTAGTGGACTGAATATATGTCCGATCAGGCTTAGTGACGGAGATCCATTCTTCCACGTGTTATTTTTTGACACAGAGGCACTAGTCATACAATTGCTGAATTGTGACAAGTGAGTACAACGTGTCTTTGCAACGTGTTATTTTATCACATAAGACGCAGTGGTAGTGGCGCTTGCCGCTAGCTTTGCCCATAAATTTAGAAACTGAATAGTGGAAATTTTTCATCCACTCAGAATCGTGGAAAACTACAGTAAGTTCATATTTTCGAAAGTTGTTCGAAAGTTTTTAAAAGCCGTTGACGGAAACCCAATTTAGACAGAAAGTGGATTATCACTTTCTCGCTCCACGCCCATAATCGCCAGAATTTTTCTTGAAATGTTTGTTCTAGCAACAGCCAGCACTGAGCACCCCATTACCCTAGTAATGAACTGTTGTTGAATTAAATCTCCTGGATTTATTTATTTGGGATTTTCCAGGAGATTTCTGAATCCTCTAAAAAATTTAATTTTTGAGCTTCAAGGTGATAAAATTTTCGCACTAGCGAAGCGTACTGTACTATTTTTTTTCTAACCAAAGTCGCAAATAAAAGTGCTCATTTGCTGGCACTTTTGGTAAATCAAATAAATCATATTTAAGCATAAGCCATTTAAAAGCATCTGTTGCTGCTTTTTTGCTAGGATTAAGTCCTGTTTGAAAAATAGATATGATGAAAGTGAATGGGTTTTGTTGTTTTTTGTTTTTTTTTTGCGACGCTTTGGAAAATGTTTACATTTTTTTCGCAGAAAATTTTTTCAGAAAAATTATTATGTACAAATTTTCAAAAAAAGCTATCAATTGAAAAAACGGCTGCTTTTTTAGGTGCCTGCATATTTCTCTAGTCTGTTTTTGTTTTACCCCAAGTTCTACGGCCTTCGAAAGTGTCAAAAGACGGTTTTTTGACCAATTTTGCATTAAAGATTGTGCATTAAATATTTGAGTTTTTTCATTTTCTCAAATATTTAATGCACAATCGGAGATGAGGGTTTTAATCTAAAGAACAATTTATGAGGATCTCCTTTTCTTAAGTGGCTCCACCCTAAATTCGGTAGAAAAAAGTTTTGGCATGAAACAAGACCATTTTTTGACATTGCGTAAATTGTTTTTAAAACTTTCAGTTTTCTCAGAAAAATACCCCGCTAAATCGGATATTAAGGGTATAACCGAAAAAGAACCAATTATGCGAATCCTTCCTGCGTAAGCGGCTATGCACTGCGTTTTGAAAAAAAAAAGGACTAAGAAAAAATTCCAATTTTTGAATTTTTCCCCGTTTCTGAGATTTTTTTGGGATTTTTTTTTGAAAAACTAACCTGCTGAATCTGAGGCTGATTGCTCATTCAAACTCACATTTCAAACTCACACGTTTTACCCCTTTTATTTAAAAACTCCTGTTGTTTTCGGAAAAATCTATTCTTTGAAATTTTTACTGTTGTTTAGAAATTTTATGACTTTTCTCGAAAATAACTAGCTAAATCTGATATCAAGGGCTTAATCTAAAAATCAGTGTGTGGAACTCTTTGCTGCTTAAGAGACTATCCCCATGCTTTAGTAGAGAAAAGTTTATGAACTTAGGAAAAATCAGTTTTTGAATATTGATCGTTTCTTGCAATCTTCACTTTTTGGCGAAGATGAGAGGACGTGAGACTCCGAATCAACAGGTCAGCGATTCAAACTCGGATTATTCAAATAGTTTAATGTTTTTGGTCGAAATTCGTTCTTTGAATGATTAAAGTGGAGATTTTGTCAAAAATAAGCTGAAAAAACTGTTGGCTATGTTTTTTTTTCAGGAAGTCCTTAAAATGCTCTAATAACAAGAGAAGTGCATTCATACTTTTAAATGCCCATTTGTGTGCCCATAAGTATGTGTGCCTTTTTTGAATTCAGTTCAAGTTCGTTTGCTAGAAGGTAGGCAAAATGCACTCTTCAATTACGAAAGATGTAATGACGCAAAGAAATTACTCGATTTCTAGTTTGAAAATTAAATTTATTTCATAGATATCCAGCGAACTACAAATTTTCACTGTAATCTTGTTTTCTCCAATTGGGTTTATTTCATCAACAAAGTTTCAATCGAAAATTGTAGTTGAAATTCAAAAAGCCTAAAGGTTTTTTTTCATTAACTTTCCGTTCATTACTTTTTTAAGCCTTTCTGTTGGCTATGTTTTCGAGTGACAATGAATGTAGTTATTTCGCTTATTGATGTTGAGATGTTTATTTGATTTCTCGCAGAAAAAAAACACCTATATATTAAGATCCAAATTCTTTGTATTTTGCTGAGAATTTGTTTAATCTATTATATATTTAAATGCGGGCTTCACTATCTCGCCATGTTAAAGCTTTTTCAACGTATTATTTTTGCATGTTTAAGCTATATCGTATATTGCAATGGTTAAGATTTTTTTTTCGATTTTCCAATTTGATTTTAGTGGTTATTTTACCGAGTTTAAATTAAGCAGCCCAATATCGAATTAGGGGTTGCGAATTTGGCCTCCAATTTTGAATGCCCGAATCATTTTCATTTTAGCTAACGAGATAAGACGATTTTTGAGATTTTTTCAAAAATTATCTGAAATTTCAAATAACAAAATAATTTAAAAAACTTGAAGTTCTCAACCCTGTATTTGGGCGCTGTCAGAGTACTCTAAGGAGTTACAAATCTTGCCTCCAAATATGACTGTTCAAATCCTTGTAGTTTTCGAGATATGACGTTTTTTGTGATTTTTCAGAAAATTTTCAGAAAACTTAAATTATTATTTTTTTAAAATCTGAAATTCCCAACCCTGAAGTTGGGTAGTGTCCGAGTACTATCAAGGATCGCGAATCTTGCCTCCAAATATGATTGCTCAAATCCTTGTAGTTTTCGAGATATGATGTTTTTTGTGGTTTTTTCAAAAATTTTCAGAAACATTAAATTAATTTTCTCAAAATTTGAAATTCTCAACCCTGTAGTTGGGTCCTGTCAGAGTAATCTCAAAGATTGTTACTCTTGCCTCCAAATATGATTGCTCAATTTTTTTGTAGTTTTCGAGATAAGACGTTTTTTGTGATTTTTTAAAAAAAATTTCAGAAAACTTAAATTACTATTATTCTTTAAACATCTGAAATTCTCAACCCTGTTGTTAGGTCCTGTCAGAGTACGCTCAAAGATTGCGAATCTTGCCTCCAAATATGACTGCCCAATTCTTTGTAGTTTTCGAGATGTGACGTTTTTTGTGATTTTTTCAAAATTTTCAGAAAGTTAAAATTAATTTTTTTTCGAAATTTGAAATCCCCAACGCTATAGTTCGGTGTTGTCAGGGTACTCTAAAGAACTTATCTACAAAGAAATTCAAAAAATTTGAAACTACCAGCTTGATGAAGATACAACCTTATTGTCAGCGTACACCCATGCGTCTCAAATCTTGCCTCTTAATATGAATGCTCAAATCCTTTTAGTTTCCGAGATAAGACGTTTTTGTTTCAATTTTTTTTTCGGGAAACTTAGGTTTAAAAAAGTTCACAAAATTTTGGATTCCTTACCCTATGGTAGGGTGTTCTCAGGGACTCTCAGTGGTTGCAAATCTGGCCTCCAAATTTCTCCAGAGGCCCAATAAGTTTTTGAGATGACGCTTTTAAAATGGGAATGAAAAAAAAATTCAAAGTTTAATTGGGTGCAGTCAGAGTACACTAAAAGTTTGCAGATATTGTTTCCAATATATGCGGTTTTTACTGAGTTGTCGAAAAATTTCGAAGCACCGAAGGTGCGTTAAACGCTAGTATAACATTAAATCTCTTAGAAATTCAAGAGTATTTCACGTAAGTTTGGGTATTTAACCAGCATAACTAATTGCCTGGCTGCCAGTAATTTTTTTTCTACGCTTATGATCGTTGAGATTATGTGTGCTAGTAGAAGTTGTGGCTGGTTTCTCATAGTTTTAAAATTAAAGGCTTCTTTTCTTTCGAGGTTATTACTTATTTTCCTGAAGTTTTGAAAATAAATTTACGCTCTGTTTTTACATACAATATGTCTAACTTAATCACTGATTACACAAGCAACACTTGTGTTATAGTATGAACTTTCTTTTTTTTTCAACCTAAGTCGCTAATATTGTTGCGACGCAAATATTGTTGCGATTAATTGTACTCATTTTGAAAGTGTTCATTCTGATCAATAACCAGCTATTATAGGTACAGCCAATACTAAGGATATTAACACCGACGATTATTTTTCCGACAAGTCTAACAAAAATAACGGAATATTTGTGCTGGGTTTTTTTTCCGACAAATTTCGACTTTTTTAACTAGCCTTTTTTGACGGATTGTTTTTATATCATTCAAAAGGTATTGTTGTCCTGAATTTAAATCTGAAAAAATCTTTTACCTGTGATCATTTTTTGTAAAGTTATGGGGTTTTAAAAGTTTCCATTTTGTCCTATTTGGGTTAATTAATGCGCGATATATTAACGCGTAAGCGGAGACTTCATCTGTCTTCAAAAAAGTTCCAAATTGGTTAAAGGAAGCTTATTTGCGATCATTGAATTGTTTCTAGGAGCGAAAATTATTTACTTTCTTCTTTATATGGCGTGTGAGGGGATGATTTTCACAAAAAATTCCAAATTTGTAACATTTAATGTTTTCATGTTACTACTGCTCCATAGACCTTAAAAGGCAGTCGGAAAATTCAGGTCTTCACCCTGATATGAGCAGTTTTGTATTACAAATAGCTTTTTGGCTTCAAGGTATCATGGATCTGTAGCGTAGAGGTAAGGAAGGAGACCGGCAAGAAAATAAGAGGGTTCGAACCTGGGCAGGGTCGAATATTTTTAATGCATTTTTTCGTATGCTAGCTACAATGCGTCCGCTCTATAAATTGAGGCATATGCAATAAGTAAGTTTCTTTCTTTTTCAAATTGGCTGGTGCTGCTAATGCGTCATAATTGGCTTGCGTTACTTAAGAAATTTTGTAGACTCAAAGTTTTACTCATTCAGTTTGTCCCAGTAGCGTTACCGGTCATTTTTTTTTGCTTGTGTATGCGAAGTGCAACTTCGTATATGTGTTCATTTGATAGCTTGATTTGTGATAGATGCAAATTCAGCGTCTTAGTTTACATTTTTTTTGCGCAGAAATTACATTCATGCCAAGGACGAAACGGTCCAGGATTTTCCGCTTAAAAAAGATTGTTGTTCTATTGTGTCTGACAATTTTTGCGTGGATTAGCTGCCACAGCTCGAATTTTTCTTGTGATTTGAGCTATTTTTTTGAATATATTCCTGTAATGGTGTAGATTAGCGTCAGAAGAATTTTCACAAATTTTTTCCAAAAAAAAAACAAATCAATTTATTTGATAAACCATTTAAAGGCGATTTTTTATTTAGATCTTAAACCTTTTTATTTTGCTGAGAAAGTGTTTAATATAACATTCTATCTATTGGAAATTCAAGAATCTTTACATAAGTTTTTTTCCAGCATAAACAATTGCATTGCTGCGAGTACATTTTATCCACACTTATGATCGTTAAGATTTGTATGTAATTAGAAGCCGGGGCTAGGATATCGTAGTAATTTTAAACTTGAAGAATTTTTTTTTTCGAGGTTATGACTTAATTTTCTGAAGTTTTGGAAATAGTTCTATGCTCTGTTTTGACATACAACGTGTCTAGCATAATCACTGATTCATTTGATAGTTTGATTTGTAATAGATCCAAATTCAGTGTGGTAATCTGCATTTTTTGCGCAGAAATTACATCTTCGTCAAAGACTAAAAGGGCCAGGATTTTCCAATTGAAAAAAAAAAAAAACGTTGGTCTATCGGGTCTGACCATTTTGATTTGGATTAGCTGCCACCGCTCGGACTTTACTTGTTATTTGAGCTATTTTTACAAAAATTGAAAATACTTCTAATGGTGTAGGTAATAGCGTTACAGGAAGTTTCACGAATTTTTCCGTAAAAACAGCAAATTATTGGACATAGACATACCTTTTAAAGACGATTTTTTTTACAGATTTCATTTTGTCTTTCATTCTCATCTTAGTTTCAAGAAAGCAATGGATAGCTTGTTTTACACTAGTTTTTATCAAATTATTTGAATTGATGATTTGATCTTACTGCTAAAGTTTGAAATAAATTGGTTTTTCCATTGAAATAATATAAATTGTAAAATATGAAATATGTTGCAGTTTTTATTCCTGAACACTGGCGTGTATTTTTATATCGCAAATGCCACGCTTAGCCTCGGTGTTATCCAATTGATTTTTGTTGTTTAGACGCCGTCCAACAACGTCCAGTTCTCCGCCTGCAACTCCAGTGGCCTCTGAGAAATTCAAGCCAGAATTCGAGAGACTCGAGGAGGTGCGCAGACTCACTCAGTCCAGCTCAAACTTCACAGATAAGGCAAGACAATCCGGCCTTCTGGAAGAGATTTGAAAGTCAAAACATAAAATATATTAATTCTAATCACTGTTCTCTCTTGAAAAAATGTGTCAGCTGGATATAAAATAGTTAGTTTTGCATGTCTAAGATATTCCACGTTTGCATGAAATGAAGTCAGGCTATAAGTTTATGGTTTTGTTTGGTCAGGTGTCGAAGTTGGGCAACAAATTGCTGGAGAATGTGAAGAAGGAGATAGTTTCGACAACAGCTACTGCTCAGACACAAATGCAGGGCACCAATCTCCAATCATCTTCTGACAGCTCCTCGGCAGCCGAAGCTCACTCGAACAGGAAACCAACTTCGAATATGTCTCTACCCTTAGTCGATGTTGAGGGGTATCTGGAGTCATCGCAGGATGATGCAGCTGACTTTGAGGTAACAGCACTATGCATTTAAGACCCAGATTTATTCATCTAACAAAGATGAGTTTAGTAAGTGTCAATAAACGAAATGAAGATACTTATGTAAAATCTTGTTGATTTTTCCAGGGAAAAAAGTTGATCACCTTAAATTTGGTTTTTTTATGCGTGTTCGGTTTTTGATTTCTTGTGTGGGATCAACCGTATAATCCCCCCTCCTAAGTGACCTACCCTAGAATGTTCTCCCCAAGCACGTATTAAGTCTGAAAATTAATTCTGTATGAAATATGCATTTCATACAAACAGGCAAATAATTGGTTAGTACATTTTTTATGCGGGATTGAGTTTATATGCTTTTAATTACACAAATTAATGTTTCAATTCTATTTTCTTTAGTAATAAGGTTAATTTTGAACGAATCTAGGATAAACTCGAAGTTAGCCATATTTTCTCCCCTAAATCGATTTTTTTTTTGGGGGGGGGGGGGGATTGTACGGTTGATCCCTTTCATGCGGTGTCTTCAAAACTTAAACTTGAAGATATCAACATTATGTTTCAAGTATGGCTGTAATTTTTGTTATAGAAGCAGAGAACTCAAAAACAGGTAAACGATTTTACGTTGGGAATGGTACATCTTAATAATTACTCTAGCGATCAGCAACTGTTATTGTTTCTACACTTCGGATGTGTTTTTTTTTCCACGCTGAAAGTTACCACAAATGATAATGGGAATGATTCGAAAGACATATCATATTAAAATATTTTCAGTCTTGATTCGAACGACGATTTTTATCTTAATGTTCTCCCGTGTCGAGAATTGAAGTTTTAATCTACTGTAGAGCAAGTAAAGCGAGAAAGTAGGTCTTATAAAAGTTTTATTCCCATGTTTCAAGTCAAATCGAGAAAATTTAGGTCCATTAAACTTCAAGTAAAATTTTTCTGTGAAGTTTCTTTTAGCGCCTTCTTTGTTTTTGATTTCTCCTTCATATTTCTTCTCGTTTTTCGAGGAAAACTTTTGTCAAATATGCCTAGTTTAGATATATATTATTTGGCTAAATTCTAAGCTGTCATTCAGATCCTCTCATCAAAATACGAATAAAAAACGACACAATTTGAATAAAAAATGAATTTTGAAGTTTTTATGAACTTCAATTGGAAGTTTTTGTTATCGTGGTTGGAATTTTTTCTGCTACTTTCACAGCAACCGGTTACCCTTATTTTTTTGATAAGGCTTTTCTCTCGTGAACAACAAGCTGCATCTGCTAATTTTTAAGCTACTGATTGATGAAAGTCTATAACATATAACTATTTTAAGTTTATGTTAGCACCGTTGTTATGACACAAGTTTTCTACGAATCCACTTGTTTTTTTACCCAAGTTGCATGAGTTAGTGGCTTTTGTTTCAAAAGTGTCAAATTTAGTGTCTGTGTAGGTACCAGCCAATATATTAGTGGCTGGTATTGTGTTGACAGCCTGCGCATATAGCTCAACTGTTACGCCATTTCATTACAAAGCTGAATATAGTCAATGATGTAGCGTCGATTTCCGTAGGGGTATATATTTTTTTAATTTTTGTATACTTCAGCTTATTGTTCCGACCATTTGAAAAATGAGGAGGTACTTTGTAGTCGTGCGTGTTTTAGTTTTTTCTTTTTTGTTTACACCTGCGAAGCAACGTGTATTAGTGCGAACGTACTTTTTTTTCGAACCTATGTCGCCAATGAAAGTGCTAATTTTGGTGGCACTTTTGAATCGGTAGGCTGCTGTAACAGAATAATATCATGTGTGCTTTGACATTTGATGAATAATCAGTTAACACAGTTGATACATTTTTAGTTCATCAAATGAACTGAAAAAAGTTATTTGTTTCAAACAGCAGTACAATGATAAAATTTAGTACATGCAAAATTGTGTCTTTTTGTATTTGGTGCTACTTTTGTTGCATCGAATTGGCAATTTATTATCATATGTAGCTGCGTTATTGGTGGCTAGTTTTTAGTTATTTTAAGCATCCGTGGCTGAGTGGTTAGTGCGTGAGACTCAAATTAGGTCGCAGAGTCGAATCCTCCACATAGCCGAGTTTGTCTAATTCGAGGCTTATTTTTTTTCTTATTTTACTTGATAGAGCTGGTTTGTTTGGGTCGTGTTCTCGCAAGTGTTTGCGAAGCATATCTTCGCCTCTGTGTTGATATATCATATTAAGGTCTTCTCAGTCGTGATTCGAAAAGTTTTTTAAAAATTGTCCCAGTATCGAGAAAAAAAAGGTTTAAGTTTTTTATTTTAAGTTCTAATTCAAGCAAATATAGCGAGTGTGCTGTTTGAATATTTTAGCGCTTTTTTTGGAATCGAAACTTCAAATTTTCAACAAATTGCAATTTTTTTGTTTGTGTAGTAATTTTTCTAGAAAAATTGTTTAATAATTTGCTTAATTCACTATGACTGTCGAGTATGCCTAAGCTCTAGTTTTTCGTTCGTATCATTCCTTTAAAGGTAATGAACGTAGTGAAGACTCTTTTATAGGTCTTGGTGATTTTTTTATGTTTTTTTTCAGGAAAAAGGCTTAAAATTTGTTAACGCTCAATTTTGATTTTTCGCGGTTTGACTCGTGATTTCTTTTTAAGTTCAGTGCATTTCTATTGTTAAAAGGAAGGCAAACTCCACTATCGAACAGCAAAATTGTAAATGTCACGAAAAACGTGAGCGACATCTAATTTCAAAAATGGAAATTAATTATCAGATTTATAATGCGAAATAGAAGTTTTACCTATTGATAGTTTTCTCAAATTGGGTTAATTTTAACATAAAAGTGTCCATCATAACTTGTTCTACAAATTCAAAGAGCTTTAAGGCCATCTGTTTTTTTTCTTTGAATTTCAAAAGTTGAAGATTTTTGAAAAACAAGTCGTTTTTTTTCTAGTTTCCTTGCGTTCATTGCTCTTTTCCAACTGACAGTTGGCTATGTTTCATCATTTTAAATTGCTATGAGTTATTGAGTTTTTCTATCATTTTGAAAATTTTTGGAGTTGTTCCTGGTAATCGTTTTAACTTAAGCACGTTTCCCATGTAATGACTGTTTTTTGCTGATATTACTAGGCTCATATCTTTTTTAGTTTTTGCGCCAAGTGTCCAAAAAGCCATTGGATTTTCATTTAAAATTCAATGTATATCTTGGGAAATACAAAGCACAGTTTCGCCTGTCTAGGAATTTTTTGCTAGAAATTAATTTAATGCTTCTTCAAAAATGTCTTGAATATGCACAGGTTGCGTCGATTTTTAGAGGTCGCGGTTCATTAAGCCTTCTGCTTTCTTACCCTTTTTGTTTTCATTTCCGTGTTTTGGGGAATTTGGGCTCGAGTATAATAATTTTTGGCAATTTTCCAGACACCTGCATTGGACCCCGCGCAACAGGAGGCGGAACAGGAGCAGCTAACCTGTGAAACAGCGCAGCTCATGATGAGTCTCTTGTTCGCCTGGGGCTTCAATCCCTCCCTCGATAGACTGTGCGTGGAACTGTTGGGTCTGTTTCGCCCAAGTGACTCTGTATGCTTTGGGGTCACATCCAGACCTGGATACCTGACGCTGTCTTTACCTAGTCCGAAAACAAGTTAGAATCTGCTAATGACTTTTCTCTATAAATTTTTAAATACTTTACTTGCTACTAAGACACCAATATAGACAATCAAGTTTTAGAATTATCTTTTGCGGCAACTTCTAAAAGAAGTGAACACTCAATACCGTTTCATTCATTAAGCGAGTTCTCAGCAATCTTAAGATTTTCTCGTTTGAGCCCTCTTTCAGATTTGAAAGATTGTTTTTGCGTTGAATCTTTTCTGTAACAAGTTCAATTTGATCAAAACTGTCTTACATTTTTAATATGGTATTGGCATTATTGTAGCATTTCTAAATAAAACAAAGGTATGTTTTCATCAGTTTTTAGAAAACGAGTATTAAAACACACTTGCGTATGATGACATAATTTTTCGCGTTGATAAAGATTTTTAGAGAAAGAATTTAGTAGGACTTTTAGTATTAGCATCAGGGAAAATTGTGTTTAGTATCAGAACGCCATTGGTCCGTGTCTAGTTCCCTCACTACCCAGCACAGACTATCAATCATCACCCTCTCCAATGCTTTGATGAGCATGCGCGTGCCCATTCTGGCCCAGAAACTGCTCGACAAAGTGGGTCCCTCATCCTACCCGGACATCTTCCAGGGCTGGAGCTCAGTCGCCGCACTTCACTGTGTACTCTTCCCGGATATGGCCCCCGGCGAGGCCCAGATGGCGGATCTGGAACAGCTAGTTAGGCGATGGCAGGTGCGCAATATAGTGTTGTAAACTGAGCTGACTGTGTTTAAGTATTTAGGTTTTGCTATGAATATACTTTTTTTCTCTGAGAAATATTGGTTGCATGTTTGGCCAGCTCTTAAATCGTACAAGTGAAGCTACTGCTTATATAATAGCATTTTATTATCTTATTTTAAAAAGAAAATTTTTGACCAGTCGTTTGTTCTTGACGTATCTAAATAAAACTGTTACCAAATAAAGATCTCAATTTTCTGTTGGAATTATTATGTGTGATTTTTCATAGTTGTGTATGCGAAGCAATTATGTCGGACTGGTAATTAGACCTTTTGTCGGGTTTCAATATTATCTGACAAAGCGAACAAACTATAAAAGTTCACTGGTTGTGGAAAAGAAAAGGAGCCGAACCAAGCACTGTATAAGGAGATCATCTGTTTCAGGATCGCTGTCTCGAAGTGCGCGAAGCAGCACAAGCTCTGCTCCTTGCAGAACTGAAGCACATCGGATCTAGAGGTCGTCAGAATTTGGTGGACATATGGGCTTCTCATCTACCGCTCCTGGGATCAGACCCGAACAATCAACACCCGCCGCAACCCTCCAATACTTTGCCAACTCCTCAGGGATCATCAACATCTTTCTCCAATGCTTCTTCTGTCGCTTCTAGTCCGAAACACTCGGGAGTGCAGCCGGGTGTCCATGCTGCCAATTCTTCTTACCCGCAGTCCACTGGACAGATGCAAGGAGACAATCACTCGGATGGAAATAGCGTGGACGATGATGATTCATTGGGATCCATGACTGCAATTACAAGTGATTAAGAGAATTTCTTTTGTTTGATTGGTGTTGTCGTTTGTTCTGTTTAAACTATAATTATGGGTTTTTCTCTTTCTACACTGAAACAGTCAGGTATGATTTCGAAAGTGGTAAGTGAAGAGTTAATTATTGATAGTAATTTTGAGAAAAAATAATTCGAGCTCAACTACGGCCTCGAATTGATTTATTTAAAGTGATAGGTTTCTTATATTTGACAAGGTCTTATTTTTGGTTTTTTAGGCGCCTCTAATCCGACTCAGTCCACGAAACTATCTCGTCACGAGGCTCAACGTAGACAAGGAACAGCGATAGTCATGTTGGGAGTACTAGGAGCCGAATTCGGGCAAAGTGTATCTGAAAGTGGAAGTTTCCAGTCAGACGGAAGTTTTCTGGAGGGATTTTCTGGCGCCAACATGTCCTTAGCCAGATATACATGCCAGGCTCTGTCGCACTTGTTATTGCACCCACCCAAAGGTGTAGATAAACAGCGCGGAGAACTGAGAAGAGCAGCTATTCATTTGATTGGACGAGGCTTCACAGTGTGGGAACCATATATGGACATAACTAAAGTGATTTTGGCTCTGCTAGAAGTTGCCTCAGATACGAAAGTAGACTACGATTTGTAAGTTGATATCTTATCTAAGAATTGTTGATCCTTGAAGTTCAGCATTTTTAAAGCTTCATTTTGTTCACAAAAGAGAAGGGTAAAATGAAAATACTCGAATTTGTTGCAAAAATAAACACGGGAAAGTAAAACGCTTGAGTGGGTCGCTTATCCATTTCACTTCGAAAAAAAAATTGAAATTTCAATCTCTTGATTACTTAAATGCTAAACGTGTGGGTGCATTTTTGTAGAATGTTCAATGGTTTGCCGTTGCTGCCCGAGATGGATCTTCTGCAGACAACACACTATGCGCTGACTCAGATTGCCACCACTAGACCAAGTCTGTTCATAACATCCTTGGCAAGAGAGGTCGCCCGCTTCTCAGCCATCATGGCCGCCGCACAGGTCAGTTCATATTTTGTATTGCCAATTGACGAGGAAGTCTCAGTTCTTATCATCACGTCTCCGAGGTTTTTATTAAGAGTAATGAACATTGTGAGTATTCTTATACAAGTATTGGTGATTTTTTTTTTCAGGAATTTTTTTTTCAGGAAAAAGCAAATAAATTGTTCAGGCTCAAATTTACTTTTTCGCGATTTGACTTGTGATTTTTTCAAAAGCTCAGTTCTATTCTTTTGATGAAAGGAAAGCAAAATCTACTATCGAACAGCAAAAGTTCAAAGGTTACAAAAAAGGTGATTGACTTCTAATTACGATAATGGAATTCAATAATCAGATTTCGTAGCAAAATTGGGTTTATTTTATAGAAAAAGTACCTATCATAAATTGTTCGTGAAATTCAAAGAGCTTTAAGGGCATATATTTTTTTCTTTA
Organism: Symsagittifera roscoffensis; assembly: GCF_963678635.1. Taxonomy (NCBI): domain Eukaryota; kingdom Metazoa; phylum Xenacoelomorpha; order Acoela; family Convolutidae; genus Symsagittifera; species Symsagittifera roscoffensis. The sequence continues at coordinate 20,434,798 of NC_087064.1, forward strand.
AATTAGAAAGTTTTTCAAAAATCAAGTCAGTTTTTTGTTACTGTTTCCTTGCGTTCATTACTCTTTTCCAACTGTCAGTTGGCTATGTCATTGTATTCTCGGTTTTACAGGTCACCTTTTTTGCCGATGGGCTTTTCAATGACAAAATGGAGTTTGTCTTCTTTTTTCAAAAGTGAAATTGTTTTTTTTTTTCATATCTTTTAATCCAGCTTTCTGATATTGAGATAGCTCAAGTGACAAAGCATCCAGAATAAAAGATTTCTGAAATGTATTGAGCTTTAAGGTGATGTCATTTACTTTATCATATGCCAAACTTGAATTCTTTTTTTGTCCAATTCTTTGAGTTCTGTAGCATTCCGGCAGAATTTTGTTCATTTGTTTAGAATTAAGTTTATGATTTACTTATATTGTTGAGTTCGATATTTGTCTATATTAGGGTCATTTGTTCATTAGGGTCCTTCTACTCTCTCTTCTTCTAACATGCCGAGTGCAGTGTTGGCCAGGAGCAAGACCGAGATACTGAGGAATGTCGAGATACTCATGGACAAGCAGCATCACGAGGTGGAGAATCTACTTCTGGAGGTAATACTTCACAGTAATACTTAATTGACCATCTACTTCTGGCTGATTTAGTTATTAAACGATTTAGGAAAAACAAAATGCATGGTAAATTTAAAAATAAAGAATATCATCATGTGCCCAATCAGACATAACACATGCTCTGTCGCTATATACATAATTCACCAACAAATTCGAAATGAGCTGAACTAAACTTTTTTCGGTTCTTTTTCATTTCCCTCCTTTTCTGAAATTCATTTTACGAAAGTACATTTAAAATGATTTTCGATATTCTTAACTGCAGTAAAGCGTGAATAAGTGAACAGATTTTAAGCTGCGTTTCCTACATGCAAATTACATACATGCATTTTGCATTCAGCCGCTGTACTTTTGATTTCATAGGAAATAGATGAGTGAAATTTCTAATTTTTACCCCGTCATTGCAAATGGTTCCATCCGGATTATTGCTTTTCTTATAGACAATGGATATTGTGCTGCACTGCCTGGATCCTGGGATCTTGAAAAACAAGATGCTGAAGAACGTCTTCCCATCTTGCAATAAGTCAGTACTTGCCTTTTATTTTAACACTAGTAACGCTTGTGTCATAATACAAGACCGATATTTCCCTACCTAAATTTCACATTTCTGTGGTCATGTTCATAGCACATTTTATTTTTTATTTGATGATTTCAAAGAGCGTGGGCTATCTGAAAAAAGTGTCAATAGCAAATTGTTCTTGAAGGTCAAAGACCATATATATTTAGAAAGTTTTTTAGAATCGATGAACGCAGTGAAGACTTATATAGCGTCCACATTTGATCATTCGCGATTTGACATTGATTTATTTAAGTTTAGTTCATTTCCTTTGTTAAAAGGAAAGAAAAATCGCCTGTCGAACAGCAAAATTGTAAAGGTCACAAAAAACGTGATCGACTTCTAATTTCGAATGTGGATTTTAATTTTCAAATTTCCCAGCGAAATAAAAACTTTACCTACTGATCCAAAATTTACTTGACATTCTAAAATTCAAGTTTTTTTGTTTCCTTGCGTTCATTGACTCTTTTTTCAACTGGCTATTGGCAGTTTTTTTAATTTACCTCTGGCGCAAAAACATATTTCAAAAAAAAAGGATCTGTTAGTTCAGGAGATCTCTGAGTTTGAATTTGATCAATCTAAAAAAGCCCAAAGAGACCATATTGTGCAGTTTGTTCTCTTAGTTTGTTCTCTTTTAAAAATAGTTTGTTCTCTTTGAAGGTTCTTGGCTGTCGACCACTGCAGTACAACTCGAAGAGTGGCAGCAGGAGGCAGAAGAAGTGTGGTGCACCTGTATGACAGCAGAGCCCTCAGACCCCAGGTGATCCAGGGTCCAGATGAGGCTCAGGAGGGAAGCAGTATCTCCTGTCTGTGTTTCTCGCCGGATGGGAAGTACCTGGCAACTTTTTTGGCACAGCTGGGAAAAATACTCTTCTGGCAGGTGAGCTCAAAACACAATCCTTGAATTCTTGGGCCCTATATTGGTTTCTTTTCCAGTTTCACATCCCCTCGTAAAATAATTTACTTGTTCATACGGCGATTTGCGTGTAGGAAATGAAAAACTTGTTCAGTTGTTCGCGCTCGCTGATTTTATTATAGTTACGAACACGAAACGGCATTTTACACTTGCGAGTGTAGTGTATTAATACCAACCTTCTTTTTTCTACATACTCGCAAACAAAAATGCTCATTTGGTAGCACTTTTGCTATAATCACGATTTTAAGCATTGGAAAATGCATGGCATCTGTTCTCTGCTTTATTTGTGGATAGTGTTTGTTAATTACTAAGTGTCCGTGGTTGGTGCGTAAGACTCAAAATCTCTAGATCGCAGGATCATAGCCGATTTTTTTTCTAATGTACTGATTTTTGTCGTGTTCTCGGAATTTGCGAAGCGCAGCTTCGCCTCTATGTAAAAAAGGCTTTCATATATTAACTTTCAGGAATCACCAAACAGCGGGATTGGAAAGTAGCCCAGTATTGCTGGTATTTACACAAGGAAACGCTTATTTTATGTTAAGAATTTTTTTTCCAACCCACCTGGCCTATAAAGTGCTGTGTTCTCACTTTTTTGTTGCATAGCACAGCAATTTAATACCAGGTGTTTTATCCGCTTTTTTGGTGGCTAGTGTTTGAAATCAGCAACAGCCGGTGGACCGTTTATGTCGGTAGTAGACTCTAGATGCCGATGGTTCCAATACCGTAGAGGGAAGGGTTTTTGGTTTTAAGAGTGCCATTGGACATAGTGACGACACTTGTAGCGGTAAGTCATGATGAGTTTTTTCAAGAAAGTCTTAAAATGAGATCACGCCAAATTTGTGTTAAATTTGATTTTTTTTTGCTGTTTAAGTTTTGATTTATTTCGGTTAAAGTGCAATTCAATGTCAGTTGCTGAAAGGAAGACAAATTACGAAGATTAAAAAAGCAAAAATGGCGAGAAAAAACGTGAATTACCTTTGGTTTGAAAGTATATTTTAATTTTTGGGTTTCGCAACGGAATCAAATTTATCTATTGATGCTGCCTCCTCTAACTTGGCTAGTTTTTTTTTTTTTTTTTAAAAGTTGATCACAATCTTTTTTGACGTTTGGAGAGCTTCAGTGTGATTGTTTTTTGAAAATTTAAAAACGGTTTTAAGAGTCGATAACCGTAGTTCAGACTCTTCGGGCAAAGTTTTAAGCTCTAATAACAAAAATTTAAAAACATCGTATTTTAGAGTGGATGAACGTAGTTCAGACTCTTAGGGCAAAGTTTTGAGCTCTAATAACAGAAGAAGAGCATTTATACTTATAAATGCACGTATGAATGCCCCTAGGTATAAATGCACTTTTGAGTTCAATTCAAGATAATTTGCTACAAGGTAGGCAAAATGTACTCCAACCAATTATGAAAGCTGAAATGGTGCAAAAACACGTGATCGGTTTTGAAAACGAAATTGGCTTTTTAGATTTCGCAGTAGAATAAAACTTTTACTTTAAAAAGGCCAATTATCAGCTGTTCTTGAAATTCAAAGAGCTTTAATGTTATTTTTGAAATTCGAAATTGAGATTCAAAAAACAAGTCATTTTTTTGTTTTCATTGACGCTTTTCCAAATGTCTGTTGGCGAGGCTTTTCTGTTTCGCTTGAGTTCATCGTCGCTTTTTCAACTGTTTGTTGGCTATGCTTTTCAATGCTAATTTTTCAATTTTTGTGTTTTATGGCATTTAAAGCTTCCGTTTGCCATTTTTGCGAAATGCAGCGTTGACTCTTTGAGTAACATTTGTTGAACTGCCACACGCGATGAAGGGTAAATTAGGTCCAAGGCCAGGAACACAGTTAATCGTGCTTTTGGACGTGGCTACGTCCGGAGCCGCCAATCTAATTGTGGATCAGGGTTATCAACGTAGTGAAAATAACCGTATTTTGGCATCTAATATTGTCGACCCAACTTGCTCAAATTGGGTTAGCAACCCCATGTAAAGGTCTCGGAATACCTTAAATTAACGTTAAAAACCGGGTTCGTTACACCCGAATCGGGTTAGTTTGTGGTGAACAGAACTAAATTTGGTCCGTGCTGTATGGGTTAGCTCTCAAACACACCTACCTCAATATAGCCGGAAAATAATGATAAAATACGGGCTAAATTGGTAGAGCAAGGTATAACATAAGACCGCAGAAATGCCTCAAATGAGTCTCTAATGAGTTTTGAACAAAAAATTGTCGTCGCCACTCAGAAGTTTGTAGCCGATTGTCGGGTTGGAATTAGCCCAGAGGTTTATGACAAGAACACGATCTGGAAATAATGAGCTCTTTTTTGTCACTGGCTTCTGTGTTATTCTCTGCCCTCTGAATGAACATAGGACAGTTTTAGGTTGAATGATGTTTATACCCAAGTTGACCGACAATGAATTCTGGTTTGAATGACTGAGTGTGCGGAAGTTGTGAAAGTTTTTCCTTATTTTGCCGCTCAAAATTTACTGAATACTTTTATGAAATCTTTTAATACCCTTCATTGAATTTTTTTCGTCTGGTTCAGTATTTGATGTAATTATTTGCGTCGGATAAAAGCATGTGATGATAAAAACTGAATATTTACGGGGAGCTAGAGGTGTTGCCTTTTGAACAATTACAGCGATGAAGCTTTATTCAGTCGGAAAGTACAGTTTGCGTTTGTTTAGGCTAGTAGTTCGTTCTTCAACATGATCGCAGCTAACTCTTTTCGAGTGGTGAAAGTGGCCGAGTGTCCCCGTTTGGGTATCTCCTCTGGCCCAGTGATCAAAGGCAGGCGATTCGTCACTCACCGCATGGTCATTATTCTATTGAGCGACGGAGGAGAGTTTCGATTCACTCTCTGAGTAAAATGTGCTGAAGAAGTGCTGCACAAAAAAACTATACTGCTGAAACATATGTATCGACAAAACATTCCAAGATAGCGATAGCTTTTTAGGAATTAAAAATATTCTAATTTGAAAATGGTAGCATTTCGTTTGTAGATTAGGTTTCGTTTTGACGGTGTAGCAACTATATGAACTCTATCTATGCAATTTATTTAATCTATTGAATTGACATTGCTCATTTATTATAGGAAATTTAGTGTTAGATAAATTTATTCGAATTTGTTGGTGTCTTTATTTATGCATATATTGCTAGTAGCTCAATTCAGAATTGTTAAAATGTTTTCACGAATAGGTAACAGACTTCAGAAAGAGTTGCGGTTATTGGGGTATTCTTTAAAATGGGCTCAATTTTGTTTTCAGATAGCTTTTTAATGCCTTCTAAGAAACTTCCTGTTAAATTGTTTTTATAAGTTTGCATGTGAAGGTCTGATTATGAGTCGATGAACGCAGTTCAGATTCTTATAAAGGTCGCAAATATGTAATTTTCGTTCCACGTTCCAGGAAAAGTTCAGGATCAAAGTTACTATTTCGCGGTTTGACTAGCAAAATGAACATTTCAACTATGGTTCAAGTCTTTTCAAGTTGGGTTAGTTTTATGAAAAAAAAGTTAATCATAAATTGTTTTAGAATTTCAAAGAGCTTTAAAGCCATTTCTTTCGGGAAAATTGAAAGTTACGATGTTTTCAAATAACAAGACAGTATGTTTTTTTTCTTTATTTGCTTTCTTGACTATTCCATTTGTTTGTTGGTGTTGTTTTCTTTCTTCGATTTTTTTCTTTAAAGTTTTGCTCAAATTTCATATTTTGCGGTTTGACTTTTTACCGAAGCGTAGTGTATAATTACGAACTATTTTTTCTAACCCAATTTGCAAATAAAAGTGCTCATTTGGTGACTTTTTTAGTATACTTTAATTTAATCATATTTAAGCTTATTCAAGCATAGGCAATTTCATAGTATATGTTGTTGCTTAATTTTTGGCTAGTGTTAGGTTCTCTTTGAAAAACAGGTTTTGTGAAAATGTATGGGATTTGTTATTTTTTCAATCTGCGTTTCAAATTATCTCAAAAACTACCGTAGAGCTTTTCAAAATATAAAACTAATGAAAAACCCGAATGCTCTTCTGAATGCCTGCATATTTCGCTGATATCTTTTCATTTTACCCCACGTTCTACGGCCTTCGAAGTTTTCGGTAGGGCGATTTTTGGCCTATTTGTTTTGATATTTTTTGAAATCTGAGATGGTTTCAAATAAAAATTAATCATGGGGATCTCCCCTTCTCAAGCGGCTTTTCTCTAAAACTGGTAGAAAAAAGATATGGCCTCCAACAAGCCCATCTTTTGACATTTTGGTTAATTTTTAAACTTTTTGACTTTCCCAAAAACTACCCTGCCAAATCGGAGGTCAAGGCTTTAACCGTAGAAAAAATCAGTTATGCGAACCTCACTTGCGCATGTGTCTCTAGGGCCTTACAAATGTCCAGTTTGTGAAGTTTTGCCCGTTTTTTGGTAAGTTGTTAAGAAAGATGAACCTAGTGAGTACTCTTATATAGGTCTTGCTGATTTTTTAAATTTTTTTTACAGGAAAATTTCTTAAAATTTGTTCATGCTGTTTGATTTTTTGCGGTTTGACTTGTGATTTCTGTTTAAGTTCAGTGCAATCATTGTTCAAAGGACGGCGAAATCCACTCTCAAACAGCACAAAGGTAAAGTTCACAAAAAAGGTGATCGACTTCCGATTTCGAAAATGGAAAGTAATTATCAGATTTTGCCGCGAAATAAAAGTTTTACGTGTTGATCCAGTTTTATCAAATTGGGTTAATTTTAACAAAAAGTGACCATAATAAATTATTCTACATAAAGCTTTCAATAAATTATTCTACACAAAAATTCAAAAACTGAAGGCTCTTGAAAAAACAAGTCTGTTTCTTTTTCAGTTTCTTCGCGTTCATTACTCTTTTCCAACTGTTAGTTGGCTATGTTTTTTTTTCAAAAAGTAACCTGCTGACTCTGAGGTTGATAGTTCCTGAAAACTAACATGGTGCTTCGTTTTCCCCTGCGTTATCTGTTCCCCCTATTTTTGCCTATTTAAAAGCCGATAAGGACTTCCGGAAAATCCATTTTTTGAATTTTGATCGTTTCTTTTTTAGAAATTTAATTTTTTTTTCGAAAATTACTCAGCCAAATCTGAGAGAAAGAATTCAATAGAAAGAGCGTGTATTAGTTCTCGTCTTAAAATAAGCTGCTAATTTCCTACTTAAGAAGAGAAATTACAGGTTTTGCGTATAGCTGATTTTGAAAGTTTGGCATTTCAGTATCAGTACAATATAAGATTAAACACATTAAACATTTAAACCGCGAATCCAGCATAAACTGGGCTACTATTTTACTTCGAAGTTACTGTGGCGCAGATACGAGCAGTCTTCTCAATTGAAGTTCAATTTTTTAAGATAAACATCATTAATTAGTTTTAATCCTTCCAGTCAAAGCTTAGAACAAATCTGACATCTCTACTGACGTAAAATGATATATCTTTCAATTTTGGACTACTTGTCCTTGTGTTACCTGACATAATTAAAAAAAAACGCCCGAAAACTTGTTCGCTGCCTATTTTGGGTTCGAAATGAAAATACTCTCCTTTTTGTGCGCATACATCACGCCCTATGTTAGATTATGATAACCTACTTGGATGTTAAAATATTATTCGCAATTGAACTGTCAAGGTCGGGACAGGTATCTCAACCGTGACAGTGTGCTACCAATTTTATAGACACTCTTTTATGCTTGCTGAAAGATTGCTGTCATATCATTTTATTGATTTCGTAACCAATCTATATCAATGAATTAAACTTCAACTTTTAGTTATTTTACTAAGTTAGTGTAGGTTACCATTCCACATAGCGCAGCCAGCAGGATTGAATCACGATCAACGTTCAGACCAAATTGGAGCTCAAAAAGTGAAAAGTGAGTTGCTGAATTCTTAGTGATGCGTATATCATAAATGATAGATTTCAGTGCCTCCTGTAAATTCGGACGATTTTCTTCTGGATGGATAGCACCCAGTTTTTTTTTATGGTTTGGATTGTCCTTTCTACTAAACCACAACCTCGGTGGTCCCCCACCGTGCAAAAAATCTATTTGATACCGTTATTTCTACAGAATTCGCTAACTAATTGGTTTTTAAAACCTGAGTATTGGTAGCGGACAGTCCTTATTATCAGGCCCTAGAAGATTTGACCAAATCCGTAGGGAGATGGTTATCGATGAAAAAGATATTATCGCATGTTGAAGGGACGAAGGCATTGCAAACCTTAACTGATCGAAACCAGATTTTAGCAGCTTCTCTGAGGAACAATTTTTCAACCGGAACGTTGAGATTTCGTTCAGACTCACTATTGCCTTCTTCTTAAAAATCGAAAGTAACATTGAACAACTCTTATTATCTAATCATAATCAAGTAGAAATATTCAGAAAATTATTGTACAGGAGATCGGGGAAACAATTAATCAAAATATTCAGGGACAAAAACACCAAAATAACAAATAATACCTATATAACAGAAGAGGGGAAGCTATCAGGAAAAACCATTTATCTATCAGATTAAAAAATAATGACGCTAGAGTTTTAGGACAAAGACAGAAACAAAAGCAGCCAAAGAACAGCAAGAATCCTCGAGGTACAACATCATCATCATCAGACGGTGATAATATCCCCATAAAATTGGCACCTAGACGGAAAATAATTGCCGAATCGAAACTTTTTCGCAGCCTACTCCAAAGTTCAGGCGAATCATGCCAAACACGCAACAAGGATCGATGGGACAACCAGTGCTAGCATCGACCTTGAGTCCAGTGGTGGACTTGACTCAGTCCTCATCGAGTTCAGGAGGGGTACTTCCACCCCCGATTGCAGAGTAATCTCCGGCAAGGAAATCAGCCATGGACGATAACTGGCCAAAAACTCGAAATAAGTATGAAAGTCAATGAACATTTGAGTGTAAATGAAAAAATTGGGTTTTGTTCAATTCAGTGTGATTGTGCTGCTGACTCAACACGCGTTTCAAAATGTTTCAAATGCAAAGAAAAGCAAAACCCAAAATGAACTTTCCAGTTTTCGGAAAAAAATAAATTTCCAGAAAACTGGATTTGCTGAAAATACCAGACTCAGAATTTACGAGCGTCTGCAATTGCAGGAAAAAACGAAATGAGCGAGACATGTGGAGAGCGTAACTATGTCTTCAGAGGGAAGAACAGATGCCCAAAGCGTGATCAAGATTTTAAAAGAACTCAGCGAGATATTTACAACGATTGTCGCAGTTGCCAGTGTCAATTCGTCAGAGCGCTTGGTTTTCCCTCTCGCAGAGTTACATGAAAAAATTTAACGAATTGCGGCTGAAAGTGAAGTACAAAACAAATCACGACGTAGCGTTGGCCTTAATAATGCTGCTTTTCCTTGCATTTGAAAAAAAGCACAAGATCGGCGAGTTCATTAATATGATCATTTTGGAAATTCAAATTGTATGCGACAAAAATTGTAAGGAACCCAAAAATTTTGAAAAAATTAACGTGCTCTGTCTATACTTCGGCTCTACCTATATCAAAAGCATGGTGTCAAACTGTGAAATTGTATTCTCGTCCTCCCATTGTGCAAGTTTTTTCTTCTTTCAGTTTGATTGATTTGTTCTTCGAAAATTGAATTTTTACTTCAGCTCCGCTCAGCTTTTTATGAAGAGATATTTCCTTGCAGGCTCTCAAAAACGTACTAAACGCGAGAATCTGACTCGTGCACTAATAATTAAACCCCAGGACAGTCGCCACTTTTCTGGGATGCTGGGTTGGGACTAGGGGCTGACAAAACCTTTAGCTTTGCGTTTATGTGCCATCAATTCAGAGAAAAGTTCGTGTTATAAGTTTAAGCTCGAGAATGCGTCTAAAAATGATTGATTTCGAGTTTTTAAGCCTCAGTGGAACTTTTTTGAAAAATCTGTATTGGCTAAAAATGTCAGGAAAATTACAATATTTTTAGTAAACGAACATTCAACTAATTAGGGGCTATTGTGTTTCATTGAAAAATTTTCTGCTTTTGGTTCGACTAATTGTAACAAGCCAAATGATAGAAGGGTCATTTCTGTCCACAATTCACTTGAATCAAGAGGCGCAAAAAAGTCTGGCTTTGAATGGGAAACTTTTTTTTTGGATTTAGCCTTGGATGTTTAGCGAGTTCCTTGTGAAGTAAGTTCTGTTTTAATTTTGGCTGAAGACGGTTTTAAATTATAAAAATAGTTAAAGCAAAAAATAGGTTGTGAAATTTAATGGTATTAAATTGTTTACAGTTAACAAGATGGGAACCACGCATTGATTGTGTTGAGTTATCCGAAACTTAAATATCAATTTACTTTTTTTCAAATTTTTTTTTTGGTTTGTTGGCTATGATTTTTTTAATGTCAAACAAGTTTTATCTGATAACAAAGAAGAAAGTTTTGCAGTGTATTTGACTGCTGCAAAAGCCTAAAATTTATGAACATAATCATAAATCGACGTTTGAGAAAAGTGCCAGAATAATTGGGCACGGGATTTTATTCTCCTAATTTCGACTTTTGAACTGGCCATTTTCGAACAAAATTTGGAACCATCTGAAATGTATTGACGTTCTGAGCTTAGATGTTTTGTTTGTGATTCAAAAGTTATGGGGGTTTGAAAACTGCAAACATGGCAAATTGGGGAAAATTAGCCGATCAATTGAAATGTAAGCGGCTTTTCTTCCGCTCATAAATTATACAAATTGAATCGAAGCAAGACTTTTGATGCAAGCATTACGTGACTGAACGCCAAGATCAAACATTTTGTGCCTGGAATAGCGGCGTGTGGAGAAGTATTTAGAAACTTTTCAAACAATTTTTTTTGCTTAGTTTTCCTTGAATTTTTAAAAATCTTTTTATTGATGTTTAAAAAAACTATTTTTAAGACCTTGAAGGGTATTGGGACCATTCCGGGGCTCGCCTTTATACGAGCAGTCTTCTCAATTGAAGTTCAATTTTTTAAGATAAACATCATTAATTAGTTTTAATCCTTGCAGTCAAAGCTTAGAAAAAATCTGACATCTCTACTGACGTAAAATGATATATCTTTCAATTTTGGACGACTTGTCCTTGTGTTACCTGACATAATTAAAAAAAAAAACGCCCGAAAATTTGTTCGCTGCCTATTTTGGGTTGGAAATGAAAATACTCTTCTTTTTGTGCGCATACATCACGCCCTATATTAGATTATGATAACCTACTTGGATGTTAAAGTATTATTCGCAATTGAACTGTCAAGGTCGGGACAGGTATCTCAACCGTGACAGTGTGCTACCAATTTTATAGACACTCTTTTATGCTTGCTGAAAGATTGCTGTCATATCATTTTATTGATTTCGTAACCAATCTATATCAATGAATTAAACTTCAACTTTTAGTTATTTTACTAAGTTAGTGTAGGTTACCATTCCACATAGCGCAGCCAGCAGGATTGAATCACGATCAACGTTCAGACCAAATTGGAGCTCAAAAAGTGAAAAGTGAGTTGCTGAATTCTTAGTGATGCGTATATCATAAATGATAGATTTCAGTGCCTCCTGTAAATTCGGACGATTTTCTTCTGGATGAATAGCACCCAGTATTTTTTTACTGTTTGGATTGTCCATTCTACTAAACCACAACCTCGGTGGTCCCCCACCGTGCAAAAAATCTCTTTGATACCCTTATTTCTACAGAATTCGCTAACTAATTGGTTTTTAAAACCTGAGTATTGGTAGCGGACAGTCCTTACTATCAGGTTCTAGAAGATCTGACCAAATCCGTAGGGAGATGGATATCGATGAAAAAGATATTATCGCATGTTGAAGGGACGAAGGCATTGCAAACTGCAAACCTTAACTGATCGAAACCAGATTTTAGTAGCTTCTCTGAGGAACAATTTATCAACCGGAACATTGAGATTTCGTTCAGACTCACTATTGCCTTCTTCTTCAAAATCGAAAGTAACATTGAACAACTCTTATTATCTAGTCCTAATCAAGTAGAAATACTCAGAAAAGTATTATACAGGAGATCGGGGAAACAATTATTCAAAATATTCAGAGACAAAATCACCAAAATAACAAATAATACCTATAGAACAGAAGAGGGGAAGCTATCAGGAAAAACCATTTATCTATCAGATTAAAAAATAATGACGCTAGAGTTTTAGGACAAAGACAGAAACAAAAGCAGCCAAAGAACAGCAAGAAGCCTCGAGGTACAACATCATCATCATCATCAGACGGTGATAATATCCCCATAAAATTGGCACCTAGACGGAAAAAAATCGCCGAATCGAAACTTTCCCTGGTGGACTTGACTCAGTCCACTGGTGGACCTCCAATGGTGGACTTGACTCAGTCCTCATCGAGTTCAGGAGGGATAATTCCACCCCCGATTGCAGAGTCATCTCCGGCAAGGAAATCAGCCATGGACGATAACTCCCAATAGGAACAACTAGTGTTAAGAAAGCAACAGACCCAAAGGAGGGAGCTCTGAAGGAGGTCCCAAAGAAGGTTACAATAGTGGCAGAAGACTCGGCCATACCAGCTCGGGCGTAAAAGCAAATTCTTCAGTAATGACACCGATTTCCTCAGATGACGACATTATTATAAGTCCCAGGAAGACAACCCCGCAACATTGCCCAGTCACCTTTTCTAACCCCTCAGCTACAGTGCCGACGCCAGAATCCAGCTGGACGAAGTCTTCTCCAGAAAAAGACACAGTAGCCATACAATCTTCCTCGAAACTCTCAGGTGGGAATCGCCGACAAACCAAGTTCTTTGGCAGTCCTATCAGGCACGCAGTGAAAGAGATTTCTGCCTTGACTATTTCCCCTAAGGGAGATATTAGTGGCGCCGTACCTGTGTCGACGGAGGAATTGACGGCGTCGTCGTGAAGAAGACATGGAGATTTGTTAGAAGAAACTAAAACTTTTGAACTCGTAAATTTTTTCGATTTGTGAAATTTCAAAAACTTTCCCTAGAGGGGGAAGTGTGGCGGCTGTCATACATCACGCCCTATGTTAGATTATGATTACCTACTTGAACGTTAAATGTTATTCGCAATTAAACTGTCAAGGTCGGGACAGGTATCTCAACCTTGACAGTGTGCTACCAATTTTAAAGACACTCTTTTATGCTTGCTGAAAGATTGCTGTCATATCATTTTATTGATTTTGTAACCAATCTATATCAATGAATTAAACTTCAACTTTTAGTTAGTTTACTAAGTTAGTGTAGGTTACCATTTCACAATAGCAAAGCAGCAGTTTTATGAATCATGGAACTATTCGATTGCAGTTTTTTCTTTCAATTTGTTTTTATTTCTTTTAATTTTTTGTTCGAAATTTCGAGTATATTTGCTGGAAGACGAACCTTTATACGTTTATGCCAAATTTTAGAACTACGTTTCGTGTGTTTAAAAAAACGAAAAGAAAAAGTTGCAGTCTAGATATTGGTTGAGCGGCACTTCGTAACAGAAGGTAATTCGTAACAGAAGACATTATGTAACGGTAGAAGACAGTTCGTAACAGAAGACAATTCCTAACAGTCGAGAATTCGTTATAGGGTACAATTCTTCACAAGACATTGGCAAGCAGAGGCGACTTGAGCAATTTTGCTCTGCTCCGCTCACAGTGGGCATTTTGCGCCTAAAACCTAGGGTTAAGCTTACAGTTAACCCTACTTTTTTGGTTAGACACGGCATCACTTCAAAAACATATCGCATGATTGATTAAAAAATATTAAAAGTAATAATTATTTTCGATTATACATTGGAGGATTTGCCGAGTTTCACAGCACTGGATGTGATTGAGTTCGTGTACTCGACAGTTCCTCGGAGGACTCGATCAGAGGAGTTGGACACCAGACTACTTCGATTGTAGAACGCACTGGCTGTATTATTACTACTAGTAATTGTGTTGTTGCTGATATTGTAATTGAATTGCATGCCGCCAACTGCTGCTAGACTGGAGCTGTAGGAGGGCGTGGTGCCGATGGGGGGCACTTGGAAACAGGGGGGAACTGTGAGAAGGTTTGAGTACATGAGGATGTCGTCACGATGGTGCACCAGTTTTTTCGCACGTGGATGAAACCTGATAAAACATATGGTACGATTAAACTTCAATCTAGGTGCTGATTTAGAATTTTTCGAGCGGTCGAATTAAAAAAATACTGAAATCTTGTTGAGCTTAATTAGAAGGTATTGTGATTGTCTGTAGTTGTTCTCGCCATTGAAAATGGAGAGCAACTTTGCTTTCGGTTGTTTTAGTATTTTATTTTTTTTTGTTTTGCACGCAAAATCAGGTACCAAAAAAATTATCGGAATGAATAAGTTTATATAACATATTCACGCCCTTTCAGTCGTGAATCAAACGACTCTAAAAAGATTTCAACAATTTTCCCGTAACCGAGAAAAGGTAATTTTGAGCGAGTAACGCGATCGATTAACTTTCGTCATATGAAAATGGGTGTTTTAGGCTGAGAAAACTTGGTTTTGCTAAAAAATTTGTGCTCCAAATAGTTTTGGAAGTTTGATTTTGCTCTTCCTTGGCAATATAAGTTAGTAAAAAATTGAAAAATGATTGTGCAATTGAAACAAAAAAAAATACAGAAAACTTTTTCATTTTTTTATCTGCTATTCGATTTTACACTTGCGATTAGCAAGCATTATCAAATCGGAATGTAGACTTTTTCTTTCGAGTTGTTATCTAGTTTGAAAAAATCAGTTAAATTAATTGCTGCTATGCTGCTGACATGCTCAATTTTATGAAAGCTCAAATTTAACTACTGGTTGCAATATTTGTAACTGGGAAATTTTAAAGAATTATTTTGATTTTTTGTCGGCTTGATTGATTTTGTCCCAACTTTTGTCGATATACTTGACGGACGTATTAAACTTTTTTTGAAAATTTTCCTAATTGCTTACTATATAATAAATTCAAAAATTAAGGTGAGATGTTGGATCAATTGAAACAACTGGTTCTGAGAAGCGCCTCTCCATCACCAACTAAGCTCAATTTAATTTTTGACTCAAAAGTTTGACAATTTTTTAAATTTCGTTTTGATCTTTCTCAAAAACTACATGCCCAGATAGGAGAGTTTTGTTTCAATCCAAAAAATGGTTTGGGGAAAGTCAGCGTATTTGGATCCGACCAAATTTTTTTAACAAAAAATTATGGGCCTCGGAAAAGTCGAAACGTTTTATTTTTTCAAAATTTTTTGAAGTTTTTAATGGTTCGCAAAAACTACGCTCTCAAAACAGAGTTTTTGGATTCAATCGAAACAACCTGATGTGGTAAGAACCCCTACATAATCACCAAATCTTATTATTTTACATAAACAATAGGGCTCTAAGAAAAGACAATAGTTATTTTTTTACGTTTTCTGAAACTATTTGAATTTTCTCTAAAATTTTTGTCTCTTCTGTATAAGCGGCTTTCACAATTGAAGCTATAATTTTTGGAGCAAAACTTTTGATCTATTGACCGTTTTTTGGAATTTTGTTTTGACTTTTTTCAAAACTACACTGCCAATTCATAAGTTAAGTGCTCAATCGAGAACCCGTATTTTGAAAGTTTTTTCTGCTAATGCGGCAGCGAACTTTTTCTGTAGAAAAAAAGTTATTTATTTCGGACAGTCAAGTTATTGAACTATTGACGGTTTCTGAGAAATTTTTTAATTTTTCTGATCATATATTCTGTCAAATCAGCTGAAGTTTTCAATCGAATGAACCGGTTGCAAGATTTTTTCATGTAGAAGCGGCGTCTCCATAACTTTTCAAAAAAATGTTCTGTCCTTGAAATTTTCATTATCTCATAAATTTTTACCGTTCTCTTTGATTTTAATAAAACATCTACCTCCAGCCTTAACTGGGCTCCCCAAATATATTTTCTAATTATTCAATTTTGGTTCTTGTTTTATTAACGTCTTTCTTTTTTTCCTATTTCTTACGTTTTTTAAGTTTTGTGTTGTATCGCAAGTAGTGCAAAGCTCCGCTTTGCCTCTGTGTTGAATACAATATTTTTCTACGCGCTTTTATTTTTCTACAAGTGCTTTCAACTTGACATTCTAGCTTTCTACGCTCTTGCGTAATTCTCTCATCACACCACACTAAAAAACGAATTTAAATTAAAGATAAAAAGGAAAATAGTTTTTGTAACTTTTAGGGATCGGAATATTCTGTGCTTCTCGCAAAGCAACCAGCTACCTTTGTTTCTTTTCACTTTTCGTTCAAATCAACTTAACTTGCAGATGCTTTTAATTCCTGTTTAGCTTGTTATCAAAGTTGATTGAAGACTGATTCTTTTTTCAGTGAAAATATGTGATTTGTAGCAAAAAGTTTGGACCGACAAAATTAATTTCAAAATAGCAGCTCACTGATTTAAGAACAATTTTGCATGGAAAAGCTAATAATTTAGACAAAACTTGCGTATCAAGGTTTTTCATGTAGAAGCGGCGTCTCCATAATTTTTCTCAGAACATTGTTGTCTTTGGGAAAATTTCAATTCTGATAAATTTTCACCTTCTTCTTTGATTTTAGTTTAAAAAAAACAATTAAGGTTTTGGCCAACGTCCAATTTTTGAAATCGCCCATGTCATCACGCATCAGTTTAACAAAATTATCAAAAATCTTGCCTCCAGCCTTAGCTGGGCTCTCTAATTATCTTTTATTTAATTATCAAATTTTGGTTCTGGTTTTTTCAACGTTTTTCGTTTTTTCTTTTTCTTGCCTTTTTTAAAAAAAATTTTGTGTTGCATCGCAAGTAGTGCAAAGCTCCGCTTCGCCTCTGTGTTGAGTACACTAAGTTTCTACGCGCTTTTACTTTTCTCCAAGTGCTTTTAACTTGCTATTCTAGCTTCTTACGCTCTTGTATAGTTCTCTCATCACACCGCACTAAAAAACGACACAAAATTGAAGATAAAAATGAAAAAGGTTTTTGTAGTTTTCAGGGATCGGAACATTCTGGCTACCCTTGTTTCATTTCACTTTTCGTTCAAATGAAATTGCAGATGTTTTTAGTACTTGCTTAGCTTGTGATCAAAGTTCATTGAGTACTGATTCACTTTCGAGTGGAAATATGTAATCTGTTGCAAAAAGTTTGGACAGACAAAATTATTTTAAAAAAGCAGCTAACTTATATAAGAACAATTTTGCATGCTTGTGTTTTAGACAAAACTTGCGCATCAAGTCAAAGCGGAATGATTGTTTTCTTTTAAGTTCTTTTTGTCTGATTGTTTTGCAGCTCTCTATAATAAGCAGCAAGAAATTGGAGCCGATAGAGTTAATTAAAAAGAGCAAATAAATCATTGTAGAAAAATTTCACACGCAAAAGCTAGTTTTTATGGAGAGGTTTAAAATTCAAGATTCAAGTTTGTTTGGCAGATTGCTCTATTCAATTAACTTTGTCTTTTCCCTCTTTCTGCAACTCGTTAAAAAATGTTAATTCAATCTATAATTCGATCTTCAAAGGTTTTTCTGGGCGTCGCACTGCCTAGCGTTTCGAATTCCTGGGGGCGGGAGATTCCTAGGTCGGGTACTGCTGCGAATGTGCTACTGATTCAACTGTGAGTGCGCAATCAACAAATACAATACAGGAGAAGCGACTATAAGTTAATTAATTCTGTTCTGTTTTAGGAGCAGTTCTGTTTTATATTACTGGGACAAAGAGGCTCTTTGTATTAACTTGTGATTGTCATGTTCAGTTCATTGTCAAGTGCAAGCACTGGTGTTTTTTTGAAAATTTTGTTCTTATTTCAATTTTCATGTTTGCGCTCTTCCGCGCCGTAGATAAACTTAAAAAATATACGTGGAGGCCAATAATAGGGTCGAACAAAGATTGATGTCCTGAAATAGTGCCTCAAGATACCTTGCGGTTGGCGAGTAACTTTTCTGATTGTCACTCAGAGTTTACTGCTGAGCATGTGACTTTAGAATTAGACTTTAGACTTTAGAGTTATGAATCAACTCGGAACTACGGTTCAGTTTAAAATATCTCAAAAATTCAACGTCTTAATTTTCACTTTTTTCTGAAAATTCTACAACTTGCCTCAATCTGATAAAATCATTTTTTTTGTACATGATCATAATTTCCTTGGTCTCACTTATATGTTTCGCTGATGTTAGTGCAAGAACTAGTAGCTCCTCTTCCAGTGGCTGCAGACACCTCCATCACATTCGGAGTCCACGTGTTCGGCAACAGCGCATTCTGACCCCGACTGCTACTCCGCAGGATAGGGTTCAAATCCCGGTGATGCTGATAGCTTTTGCTTTTTTTATTGCCTCGACTATGCGTCCATTGTCTAAAAATTATCGTTTTTATACCACACTCTCTGCTGCTGCGCAAGAAAATTACACTAGAGTTTTGTTTACCTTTTTCGTTGTGAAACACTCAGAAAAAAATTTACTAAAAAGTCTGTAACGAGTTTGTTACGGATTCCTTGGTTCAAACCGTAGCTTCAGCTGATTTATTAGCTTTCAATATGGCTTTTTAGAAATCCTTTCTCACCTCACTGTTACTTAAGATTTGGATGCCGTTTTTTTAAGTCGGAAACAAACAGAGTTTCCGAATTCTGATGTTACATTTCATTAAGCATTTTTTGTGATCACCTTTTTTTCTCTCGCTCGGTTTCTTAAATTTCAATGACATTTTTGTTTTTTCTTTCAAGAAACGTGAAGATAAAAATTAAAATAAAACTAACCAAACGTTTAAAAGGTAACAAAACTTTATGACCATTCTTTATGGAAAAATGCAGGAAAATTTGATAAGCAGCGAGAAAATGCGCTAACACACAAAACATTAGCGTAGTGAAAACTATCATGAGAAGTTGGCGACTCTTTGCTGCCGACTGGAAAAGCAACGGCGGCAACAATGTCCTAATCAAAAGCGAAATGAGAGAAGATATAAAAAAAACAAGTTTAAAAAACGTTCTGACAAACCGATGAAATTGTCAAAAAAGACAAAATGTTACCTGCTGCTGCTACTGCTGCTGCTGCTAGTATGTTGGGAGTGACTTGTGTGATGATTTGAGTGCAGGGGAAGATTACTGAGTCCCTGTTGTATGTTGCGTGTGTGTTCACTCAACTGCAGGTCGTCTATCTTCCTCTCCAACTTCTCCAAGATCTGTCTCGTCCTCTCCTCCGCCTCCTGCTTCGCCTGCATCACTTTGCCCGAGTACGCGAACAGTCTGAACAAAAAGAAAGGAATATTGATCACGTTCAAGCTTGGGTCAAGCGATTCTTTTGTCGACCCAGTATTGAAAAATTTGTGCATTTTTAAACTTTTTTGACCATTTTGTGTTACCGAGGCTGCAAAAAAAGGAACATTTGGATATTTGTTTAAGATATTTTTGACAATTTTTTGGATACTTTTAGTAATTGAAGAAACTTTTGCAAAATTTTGAGTCTTCAAAATGCTTAAGAAATACTCAAGCCTCGAGAACATATGTCTTACTTTTCCTGCGATTGTTCGAGCGCCTTCCTAGTGGATGTTGAGCTGTTCCTGGAACTGACTGGAGTCAACGGGTGAACTGATTCCGTCCCCTTGGAGCCCTGTTGTCCCCTCTGACTGAGTGCTCCCCCTCCTGCATCTGCCCCTGCCCTTTGTGCCCCTCCCCTCTCCTGTTGGGGGTCACAAGATGGGATTACTATGTGATGACTTTGACGCTCCCTCTCGCTAAAACATTTTGATTGATCCAACTAATTTAACGTACTTTTTTTCTGAGTAAAAACAAACTGTTTTTTTTATCAACGAGGGGAAAGACCAACAAACGACTTATTCACGTGAAATTCTGTGTAGTTCACTCCCCTGAATAAAAATTTCAAGGATTTTTTTATCTTAAATGCATTGAGCACGGATAACTGTGGGATTCGAACCTCGATAATCCTTTTTTAAGCTCTTACAACTAGCTTTTTTGATAATGGCTGATGTAATTCTGGGAACCCTTTTACTGGCATTTATGTGACCCAAAATCATTAAGACTGAAGAAGAAAAGATTTTTATTTCACCCGAGGGATGACTGAAGCACCATGTTGAACTTGAGGGCATCTGCAGAAAGCGGGTTTTCTTGATTGGCATTTTCTGAATTGGAATTTCTCAAATACCGCAACGCAGGAGCTTCACCATTTCCTAAATGTCAAGTCAAGTTCATTAGCACTGGCTACTTGAAAACTTTACAAGTTATGAGTTTAAACAAGCTGAGAATTTGAGCTTTGATTGTAAAAATTGTTCAACTCATTAAAACAAAAACAATACTTTTCGAAACTCAGAGGTTAGGAAAAGAATTCTGTTTGTGACAAATTATTTGCCAATCCGTTTCGTGCATGAAGTTTCTGTGAAAACATAAAGTTAGCGACAGTAAACAGTTCGGTTGGTATACAAGCTTTCAATTTTTTGTCAGCAAATAATGGTCAAGCCAACTGGATTTTTTAAAAATTGGTTCACCATTTGTTTTCACCTATGAAATTATAGTCATCGAAGCTAGAACTGCGCACTGCATCTTTGCTTTTCCGTCTAGAGCCTCCTCTTTCACTAGTACAGTCCCCTCCTGCTTCATTTTTGCTGCTATTTGCGTTTGTATTCTGCTGTCTTGGAGATGGTTGTTGTTTGTTGAGTTCGTTCAGCTCTCTTTGAATCTTGAGGTGCATGTGAGCCAGAGTCTCTTTCTTTTTCTCTCCAATCAGCATTGATAGTGATAGTTTGGAGTGGAATAATTTGTCTAGGGCTATCTCTTCCCTGTCAAATTACCACACAAAACAACTTGAACACCAAATTTTTTCGGTTCTGCACTCGAATGTAGGGTGACAATTTTCTTTGACGACAATCGAGAGCATTTAAAATGCATCAATTTTTTTGCAAAAAATTGGAATAATCAATACAAAACCAGGTACAAAAATCAATACAAAGCTAATTTCAAAAAAGAATTGCGCTTAAATCCTTGAATTGAACCGGTTTAGGTTTCCGAAATTGACCATAGAGTTTTTGCTGCAATCTTATTGTCTCCGCAAGTGTCTTTATTGGGCTTGTGCTGGATTTTTTTTCACGGGAAGAAACATCGAGAACTAATTATAATTCAGAAGAATGACATCAAAAGTTTTGCAAATAATTCTTCAAGTACAGTCAGGGGCGAGTCTAGGATTTTAATGTTTCCTCTGAGGGATGGGGGGTTGGATTTTCACAAAATTCGAAAATTTTGTCGGCCTTTTTTTAGGTCGACCAAATTGATCATTGACTTTTCAGCTCTCCCAAATTACTATAAAAGACCTAATTTTGACCAAATTGTCTGCGCCGCGGGCAACTTGTTCAACAAACAGGCCAAAAAAGGCGTTCTCGAATGCCTGAGTAAAATCTGCTACTGAGTACACAATCCGCTACTGAGTACAACGACTAATTCATCTACTCGGACAAAACTGAAGTATTTCCTTTTTTTTAATTTCTATAAATCGAAAACCTAGAAATTAAACAGCGTTTTTTTTTCAGTTTGTTTTCAGTCAACAATGCTCAGAGATATGACAAACATTGCTCCAAACTGCTACCAGAATTGGTATCGTGCTGTTTCTCAAATACCGCAACGCAGGAGCTTCACCATTTCCTAAATGTCAAGTCAAGTCTGCTGTCTTGACTTGACATTTATTTCCTTTTTTTAATTTCTATAAATCGAAAACCTAGAAATTAAACAGCGTTTTTTTTCAGTTTGTTTTCAGTCAACAATGCTCAGAGATATGACAAACATTGGTCCAAACTGCTACCAGAATTGGTATCGTGCTGTTTCTCAAATACCGCAACGCAGGAGCTTCACCATTTCCTAAATGTCAAGTCAAGTCTGCTGTCTTGACTTGACATTTATTTCCTTTTTTTAATTTCTATAAATCGAAAACCTAGAAATTAAACAGCGTTTTTTTTTTCAGTTTGTTTTCAGTCAACAATGCTCAGAGATATGACAAAAATTGGTCCAAACTTCTACCAGAATTGGTATCGTGCTGTTTCTCAAATACCGCAACGCAGGAGCTTCACCATTTCCTAAATGTCAAGTCAAGTCTGCTGTCTTGACTTGACATTTATTTCCTTTTTTTAATTTCTATAAATCGAAAACCTAGAAATTAAACAGCGTTTTTTTTCAGTTTGTTTTCAGTCAACAATGCTCAGAGATATGACAAAAATTGGTCCAAACTGCTACCAGAATTGGTATCGTGCTGTTTCTCAAATACCGCAACGCAGGAGCTTCACCATTTCCTAAATGTCAAGTCAAGTCTTCTGTCTTGACTTGACATTTATTTCCTTTTTTTAAATTCTATAAATCGAAAACCTAGAAATTAAACAGCGTTTTTTTTTCAGTTTGTTTTCAGTCAACAATGCTAAGAGATATGACAAAAATTGGTCCAAACTGCTACCAGAATTGGTATCGTGCTGTTTCTCAAATACCGCAACGCAGGAGCTTCACCATTTCCTAAATGTCAAGTCAAGTCTGCTGTCTTGACTTGACATTTATTTCCTTTTTTTAATTTCTATAAATCGAAAACCTAGAAATTAAACAGCGTTTTTTTTCAGTTTGTTTTCAGTCAACAATGCTCAGAGATATGACAAAAATTGGTCCAAACTGCTACCAGAATTGGTATCGTGCTGTTTCTCAAATACCGCAACGCAGGAGCTTCACCATTTCCTAAATGTCAAGTCAAGTCTGCTGTTTTGACTTGACATTTATTTCCTTTTTTTAATTTCTATAAATCGAAAACCTAGAAATTAAACAGCGTTTTTTTTCAGTTTGTTCTCAGTCAACAATGCTCAGAGATATGACAAAAATTGGTCCAAACTGCTACCAGAATTGGTATCGTGCTTTTTCTCAAATACCGCAACGCAGGAGCTTCACCATTTCCTAAATATCAAGTCAAGTCTGCTGTCTTGACTTGACATTTATTTCCTTTTTTTAATTTCTATGAATCGAAAACCTAGAAATTAAACAGCGTTTTTTTTTC
This sequence comes from Symsagittifera roscoffensis, assembly GCF_963678635.1. Classification (NCBI taxonomy): domain Eukaryota; kingdom Metazoa; phylum Xenacoelomorpha; order Acoela; family Convolutidae; genus Symsagittifera; species Symsagittifera roscoffensis. The sequence goes on from NC_087064.1 coordinate 20,457,790, forward strand.
AGTTTGTTTTCAGTCAACAATGCTCAGAGATATGACAAAAATTGGTCCAAACTGCTACCAGAATTGGTATCGTGCTGTTTCTCAAATACCGCAACGCAGGAGCTTCACCATTTCCTAAATGTCAAGTCAAGTCTGCTGTCTTGACTTGACATTTATTTCCTTTTTTTAATTTCTATGAATCGAAAACCTAGAAATTAAACAGCGTTTTTTTTCAGTTTGTTTTCAGTCAACAATGCTCAGAGATATGACAAAAATTGGTCCAAACTGCTACCAGAATTGGTATCGTGCTGTTTCTCAAATACCGCAACGCAGGAGCTTCACCATTTCCTAAATGTCAAGTCAAGTCTGCTGTCTTGACTTGACATTTATTTCCTTTTTTTAATTTCTATGAATCGAAAACCTAGAAATTAAACAGCGTTTTTTTTTCAGTTTGTTTTCAGTCAACAATGCTCAGAGATATGACAAAAATTGGTCCAAACTGCTACCAGAATTGGTATCGTGCTTTTTCTCAAATACCGCAACGCAGGAGCTTCACCATTTCCTAAATGTCAAGTCAAGTCTGCTGTCTTGACTTGACATTTATTTCCTTTTTTTTAATTTCTATAAATCGAAAACCTAGAAATTAAACAGCGTTTTTTTTTTCAGTTTGTTTTCAGTCAACAATGCTCAGAGATATGACAAACATTGGTCCAAACTGCTACCAGAATTGGTATCGTGCTGTTTCTCAAATACCGCAACGCAGGAGCTTCACCATTTCCTAAATGTCAAGTCAAGTCTGCTGTCTTGACTTGACATTTATTTCCTTTTTTTAATTTCTATGAATCGAAAACCTAGAAATTAAACAGCGTTTTTTTTTCAGTTTGTTTTCAGTCAACAATGCTCAGAGATATGACAAAAATTGGTCCAAACTGCTACCAGAATTGGTATCGTGCTTTTTCTCAAATACCGCAACGCAGGAGCTTCACCATTTCCTAAATGTCAAGTCAAGTCTGCTGTCTTGACTTGACATTTATTTCCTTTTTTTTAATTTCTATAAATCGAAAACCTAGAAATTAAACAGCGTTTTTTTTCAGTTTGTTTTCGGTCAACAATGCTCAGAGATATGACAAACATTGGTCCAAACTTCTACCAGAATTGGTATCGTGCTGTTTCTCAAATACCGCAACGCAGGAGCTTCACCATTTCCTAAATGTCAAGTCAAGTCTGCTGTCTTGACTTGACATTTATTTCCTTTTTTTTAATTTCTATAAATCGAAAACCTAGAAATTAAACAGCGTTTTTTTTTCAGTTTGTTTTCAGTCAACAATGCTCAGAGATATGACAAACATTGGTCCAAACTGCTACCAGAATTGGTATCGTGCTGTTTCTCAAATACCGCAACGCAGGAGCTTCACCATTTCCTAAATGTCAAGTCAAGTCTGCTGTCTTGACTTGACATTTATTTCCTTTTTTTAATTTCTATGAATCGAAAACCTAGAAATTAAACAGCGTTTTTTTTTCAGTTTGTTTTCAGTCAACAATGCTCAGAGATATGACAAAAATTGGTCCAAACTGCTACCAGAATTGGTATCGTGCTTTATCTCAAATACCGCAACGCAGGAGCTTCACCATTTCCTAAATGTCAAGTCAAGTCTGCTGTCTTGACTTGACATTTATTTCCTTTTTTTTAATTTCTATAAATCGAAAACCTAGAAATTAAACAGCGTTTTTTTCAGTTTGTTTTCAGTCAACAATGCTCAGAGATATGACAAAAATTGGTCCAAACTGCTACCAGAATTGGTATCGTGCTTTTTCTCAAATACCGCAACGCAGGAGCTTCACCATTTCCTAAATGTCAAGTCAAGTCTGCTGTCTTGACTTGACATTTATTTCCTTTTTTTTAATTTCTATAAATCGAAAACCTAGAAATTAAACAGCGTTTTTTTTCAGTTTGTTTTCAGTCAACAATGCTCAGAGATATGACAAACATTGGTCCAAACTTCTACCAGAATTGGTATCGTGCTGTTTTCCTTTTGCAAAAATTGAACCCCGAATTTTTTTTAGTTGCAAACCTGATTTCCAAGTAGTTGTGGTCGTCTTGTTGGAGTGAGTATTGCGCCAACTCCCCCACCGCAGTCCTCTCGGGACTCACTTCCAACTCAGGGGGGAACAGATCCTCCTCAAGGGAGAGGGGCACGTAGCCTCCGTTGTGCACTATCGATTTACGCCAATGGTGTTGAGCTGATTTAAAAAGTGTTTTTTTTAGGGAAAGTAATCAAAATAATCATAATAATTAGTTGTGTTCTCTGAGATTCGCAGAGGCTCTATGAAAGGCTATCCAGCCTGTCCAAGCCTAGCCTGTTTCTCTCAATTCCCCGAGGTCGTGTTTTTTTTTGAGTCTAGAAATTTTAGGAGGTGCCACTTTGCAGCCGATATCGGCCAGGGACCTGGAGCTAGATGCCAAGTGAGAGCTCGTCCTCACACACTATCATTGCAATGGCAGGGGATCGATTTCACGTTCTGACGGATTTACCCTTATGCTAAGTGCCTCCTGATGTGATTGAACAAAAATTTTCAACTATTGAGTAAAATCAGGTAAATTTCGACAACTACACTGTAAGGTGAGAGGTTACCTTTCATAGATATTTTTCAATTTCCCCTATTCATTTTTCTATAGAATGGTGTTTTGGTTTATTTTCGGGATTCATGAAACTGAACAAAAAAGAAAATTTGGAGCCAGGCAGATAGATAATTAGAGGGACTTTGATTTATTTTATTCGCTAGAATTGAAAAATAATGAAGTGAACTTTTTGCGCTTGAAATGCGCTTGAAACAAAAATGCGCATGAAATTAAATATAATTTTTTCAATTGAATCGCTCAATAATGAAAGCCAGTTTTCATTTTATCAAATGAGCGACTGGCGTTAAAACGTTTTATTAGTTTTTTACAGTTATTTCTAACTTTTTATTTGTAAGTTTAACAATTTTGTGAAGTAAATAGAACCAAGATTACTCAAGTAACTTCAAACAATCGCAATTAACTCTCATGTTACTATTAAAACTCATAATTGGCTTTCGTTTTATCGAAAGTTTGAATCAACGAAAATATAAGCAAAATGAAAAGAGTCAGTTGATGCGCAGGTAGTATAGAATGTTCCGACCGCAGCAAATATTACAAAAATGTAACAATTTTCTTAGATAGTTTTTTTTAGTTAACCTTCTGAATTTCTTCATTAATTTGCCCTTTTCTTGGTTAATGAGCGAGAAATGCAATCAAGCTTCACATTAGGATAACTTAGTTTCTAGCTTGAAAAATCAGGAAAATTTTTTCAATAATGCTTTTAAAAATTAATTGAATAAGAAAAAGACTTTATTTATCCAAAATCATGAAGAAAGAGTTTATTTATACAAAATCATGAAGAAACAAACAACAATCATCAATTTATTTCCAACTGATTACAAACAGCTGATATCGAACCATTCAAATCAGTACATGAAATTGGAACGGATAAACGAAAGACACATTGCGGTCCTACTTAAGTTCTACCCTCTATTCAAAGACGTTAGAGTTATTATTAGAAAAAAAAATCACAATAATGAAAAAAAAAAATTTTTGAAGCGTTTTTTTAAAATCTTTTTATGTGATTTAGCACAACTCGGTAGCATAAAGTCAGGTCAGGCTGTTATCGATAATATGATACGATGTATCAAAAGCTTTTCCATTTTGTTTTTGAAAATGAGAATTACAATAAAAATTGGAAAGGAAAAGAAATAAAGGTATAAAATTGCGGTTAGACGAGCCTATTATTTTAACGATAACCTGGTAAACGGTTTTTTTTTGTCTCTTTTTTTTCAAAATTTCCTAAGTTTTTCTGGAAGATTCGAATTTTTTTTGAAAAAATGCGAAAGCTCAAAAATTACAAGGATATGAAATTTCATTTCTTAGAATAAATTTGCACCAGAGTGATTATCTGTTAGCATTTAAATGCTGGATAAAATTTTGAATACGTTGAAAATCTACTGATTGTCGACTATTTGCTATTTCCGAGAAGGAAATTTTTTATAGTTTATGAACGAAAAGGTTTTCTATCTTTACAGACTTTCTCCAATTTTCTCCGGCAACAAATCAGTTTCGCTCATCATGTTCAGTAAATTCGCTTCTCTGTTACTCAAAGAACAAATTTTCATTTTGTTTTCCAGAATGGGGGTGCGAGTGTTGTATATTTTAAAATTGTTGTTTTATATGCAAAAATTTTTATAGAAAACACAGAAATCAGAACTTTTGTGGAAAGTTTTCGATTCAACGATCTAAAACTAAGTTTTAACAATTCGTACAGAGATAAGTCATGCTCTGTTAGTATTCTGTTGTGAATAAAAGGTTGTGTAATTGAATCAACTTTCCTTTCCAAACAAATCATGCCAAAGTTTTTTCGCTGGAGAAGTAAAGTTGGACTTAAAAAAATCTCAAGCCACAATGTATGGGCAAACATTTTTGTATTATTGGCTTTATATTCGACAGATAGTATTAGGGCAAGATCGCAGTTGGTACATAGTATCTCAGTTTAGAAATTAAACCGCAATGCCTCCCTAATTTTGAATTTACTGTCTGAATTTGTTGAAAAAAATTCACGTTAGAATCTACAATGACATCAGGGTACAACAAGAGGGTTCAACTTCCTAATAACTATCAACAAATTTGACATAAAGGTTAGAAGCACTTATTTTTTTGCAAAACTTATTATGGTAGCTTTATCTGAGTTCAAAGTTAACTTATTTAGGCAAAACCAGGTTGAAACATTTGTCAAATCTAATTGAAACTCTTCAAATTTTGAGATATCCCATAATATATTTGTATCGTCAGCAAAACGAAACTTTTTTAACTTTGAAACTGCATGATGCATATCATTTATAAAAACCAAAAAAAAAGAAGACAGCCTGAAGCAGAGCCTTGAGGTAAACCTGAAGTGACTGGTAGCCAATCACAGAAACAGTTTTTCACCTTTACATCTTGAGATCTCTTAGACGAAAGATTTTCAAACCATTTGTAACAATTTGCCCGCAGCATTGAGTGATCAAAGTAACAAAATCTTTTTTTTAAACTGACAAAAAAAAAACTAAATTTTTTGTTTTCCTTGACTCTTAATCATATTCATTCAGTTACTTCTGCTAGTGCATCGACCGTTGCAAATTTCTCTCGAAAACCTGATTGGCTATTATACAAAAATCTAAATTTTTCAAAGTAGCTGTAAAAGCAGGAGAGTGCATATCTTTTTAATTATTTTACTGCAGCTACTCAACAAGGATTTTGGGCGATAAATGCTTAGTTCAATTCTGCTACAAGCTTTAAAAAGTGGCAGCTAATTTGAGGTCTTCTGGAAAACTTCTAGTAGCAAAAGAAAAATTTGTAAAGTTTGTTAAATAAGGTGCTATCACAAAACAACTTTTTAAGAAAAAAAAGTTACTAATTTTGTCAATTCCATAAATTTGTTTGGACTTTTAGCTAGTTTTGTAATTGATTACCTCAAAAAATGAGCAGGTTGAATAGACATATTGATTGACTTGCTATATTATTTTGATACACCGGATTTACAACTTCCATATGGTTTGTTTTCTTAACTAATTTGATGCCAACAGTTGAAAAGTACTCATTAAAAGCCTAAGCTATTGATGGAGAGTCAGACCATTTTTTTCAGTCTAATTTTAGTAATGTGACTTTTGTTGTTTTAGGATTTTACTTTTAAGTTCGTTTAAAACATTATACACGTGTCTCAAGTCTACTATACAATTATTGAGATTAATGAAAAAATACGTTTTTCGGCCTGTCTGATATTTTTTTTTACCTTCAAACATTCAAAAAGGATTTTTTCCTTTTTCTTGTTTCCCTTTTCCAATTTTCATAATTTGTAAAGTTGATTTCTTCTCAAGGTTGATTTTTCAAGCATTTATGAAATTAAGGAGCATTATTCTTGTTTTTAGGACAACTTTCCTGTATGTGAGCAAACATGTTCAAAGTTTTCTGAAGGCATTGACTATGTTTTTGGTAGGCAATGTTAATGCTTTTATCATTGATTAAGTTGGAGAACTCCAAGTTTTGTTTTGGAACGAGCAGGAATTCCTTCATTGAATTCTTTTCGTTGAAAAAGACATAACCCGTTAACAATAACCCGATGAATGAGGTTTCATGAAAAAAAAACAAATTTTTAAGGTTACCTATTGTGGTCGAAAACGCAATCATTTTCCATTACTTCAATGGCAAGATTTTCCAAAACTTGTGTTATAAAGTAATCCAAATATGTTTCTGAGGAATCACTTATTGGAGTTGCAGATTTATTCAATAGTTCAAAGCCATTGATTCTTATTGAATTTAGGTATGATTGCTGTAAATCATTACTCACTTTACTTAAAGTATCCATTTTGAAATATTTGGCTAAGATTATTGGTAAAATAAAGTGAGAAAAAACTTCTCATTCTTTATCAAGCTCATCGACAAACTGAAATTTATTGAAGCGCAGTGGAACAAATGCTAACGCAATTATCAATTGTTTTCCACTAATTTAAACTATTAGTGAGATGGTTTCTGGCAAACCACTATTAATTTGTTCAATTGAATTTGTTTTTTCGCTAAGTTGTATCATAGTTCTACCACCTCTTGTTACTCTATTATTCGTGATAACCCTATGAGCACCTTTGATTTTATACACATTGAGATTGTCATTTTTATATAACCAAGCTTCTGTTAAACACAATTAACTAATAGAAGAATCGGGACGACTATGTAGGGCTTCTATATCTTCGTGATGCTTTTCAAACGAGCGTACATTAGACAATAAGAACCTATTATTAACATATACCGTTTTCCATCGTTGTAATTTTCGTTTTTAGCGATGTTGATGATTTGTTTAAAAAAAACTTATCAAAGCACTTTAAAACATCATTGTAAGCATAGTCTAGCAGCTTTCCTCCCTCGAAAAATTGGTCAGTTTTTTTAATCCGCTGATTTCCTTCCCGCTGAAAGAAAATAGTCCCTCCACGCGTCCAATACGGGGATCGTTTCTCATCAAGTTGAAGAAGTTGAGCCTTGGACGGCTCAAGTCTTTGAACACTCGTACATATTTCAGGTGTTGATTTGCTCTCAATAGTTTTTTTCTTAGTAAGATGACTTTCGCAGTCCTTCTCGCAAACTTGACATTTTTTGGCCTACTCTGGGTTCCGCTTCCTGGCAGTCGATGCGCAACAAATGTTTTTTTTTTCATTAATAGTCTTATCAATTTGTCTTCCTAAGTCAATCGCTTTAGTTAGCGTTTCGTTTTCCTGTTGAGTTTCTTTGCTGTTTTCAGATTGCACAATTTCCTCACTTAAGCCGTTTTTTTTTACATTGTCTCGCCAATTGTACGACTCCAATCATTCAACTTCGGATATAAATTGTAGCTTTGAAATGTTCGCTTGATCTTCAACTTTTTCTTCCACCTCAGATTGAAATTTACTTCTGAAACCGATCATTGTTTCATCGACTAAACGCTTTATTCACTCGTTCATTTATGTACGGATCGTTTGAATAACCTCAGTTTTAAGACTTTACGTTTGTTTTGAGATGTAGTTTCGATTGTCTGGTTGATAGTTGATTCAGATTTTTCATTTGGTGGGCTCATCGTAATAAAAAAAGATTTGATAACGGCTTATCATCCGTTCTGCCAGTGCCAAGAGGGGTTTGGTCCTAAAAACTCAAGTTGGTCATTTCTTTCAATGAGTACTGGTTCTTGCCGGAGTTCATTTTCAGTTATCTGAAACTATTTATTAAGCTTATTACAACAATTAGGCTTTGATTTTGAATAATCTTTTCTTTTAAAATCCATTGAGGCATGATTTCAACTTTTTGTCGCGAAAAACTGGTTAGATTTTTCCATTTTCCAGTTTTGTTCAGAAGAAGATTAAAAGTAGATTGGTTTTTCAATCAATCAATCACCTGAACAAAAAAACTACATCAACGGTTTTGCTATCTAATATAGGATTTCAATGTATTCAGTTTTACGTATCAAGATCAAAATTTCAACAAGAAAAAAAATTAAAAGAAAAAAATGAAAAAAAAAATGCGAAAAAAATGAGCACAACTACGGCTTTTCATTTTGCAATTTAGTGTATGTTTTTATCCTCATGAGTTCAAAATTTGAATATTCAGAAGGAAGTTGTTTAACTTGTAACACCCGTTGATTATGCCCTCGAAAGGCATAGTTGTGTTCAGTTTCCGTAGTTGAAAAAGTAAGTTTCAAATTTTTGGAGAAAAAGCGACCATGCTCTTAATAAAATTACTCACTCGAGCCCTTGTTGTTTCTCAAGAGGTGAGTTTTACTGAAGACCAAATTGTGCAGGGAGTTGCTGGGAGAATGAGACAGGCTCCCCCTACTGTTCGAGTTGTTTCCCCCACCCACCAAATTCTGAGTCACCAACAGACGATTCAAAGATGACTGAGAAGAACTTTGGTTAGTATTATTGCTAGTTAATAAGTTAGCGCCCTGATGTTGCTGGTGTTGTTGTGATGTAGAATGTGATGTTGACAGATTGTTTGTGCTGCCGCTGTTTCTAATTGTCGAAAATTCTTGCTCCCGGGTTTCTTCGTTTTCATCCAAATGATTGTTTAGTTTGGTGTCTGTCTTCCTGAATACGAAAAAACGAATTTTTTTTTAGAAATTTATCATGAGAGCCATTATCAGAAACAAATTTTGATTTGAAACACTTTATTTTCAAAGTTGTTTCTTTTTATAGCATCTTTTTATAGCAGCTTTTTTTCACATGTTTCTGATCAATTATTATTTATTGTAGTCTCAAATTAATAATTCCCTAAATGATTCTTCTTATAAAGTAATTTGGAGTTTACGTGAGAGATCTGTAAAATATGCGACATGCGGCACAGCTAGTTTGAGGGACACTTATTTGACTACCATCTGCCAAAAGTGATACGACGAATTGGCTGTTCACGACGGGTGGCTGCCACCAAAACAGGGGCTCAATATTTCCACAACTTTGCTTGAAGGTCCTCTTCGGGGAGCTGCCGGGACTGCCGGGGTTGCTGAGCGTGCCACTGGGCGGGGGAGGGAGCAGCGACTGAAGTTTGCTCGCTGGTGCCAGATTCGATTTTGCTAATATCTTCTGGATTATAATTTAGATTTTTTTCGTTTTAGGTCAAATTTACGTCAATTTGATACAATGTCAGAAACAGCGGAAAGATTTTTTCAAAAAAGGAGTAATAATTGTACTAAAATCACTAAAGTTCAGAATTATCAGTCCAAGAAATTTTTGTTTGTTTGCGTCCAGTTATAAATCTCAGAATCAAACTCAATTCAGTTCATAATTTTTGTGAAAATGTTTTGTCTCCAGGCAAACTGGCTTTCAACAAATCATTAGAAACCGATTTGTTTTGCAATAAAAAATTTTGAAAAAAGGAAAATTGGAAATAAAATTGTTTGACATGACTCTGTAAGCATTTTTTTTTATTTGGAATGAAATAATATTCCATTGATGGTGTTTAATTTGTAGACAAGCAATGGTATGCTGTTTTTGGTTTCAGTATTTTATGGCAAATTGGATAATTGTGAGGAGACCTTTTATTCATTGACAAGAGTATGTCTTTGGATGCAACCATGCGAAGCCGTTTCCAAATGATGAGTTTTTATGGATGTTCTTTTGTTGCTTCGTTTAGGGGAACTCAAAATCAAAGTCCATGTCCATTGTGTCCTGTAAATGTTCAGAGGCGGCAACTCGCAATATGTTCAAAAGGAACGATATTAAAATTGTTTTGATCTGATACAGTCTATCTTTAAAAAAATCAAATTTTTAAGATCAAATTTTTTATATTGTTTTCAGACTTCCCCTTTTATGTTTTCCTATGAAAAAGAGAACGCACCAACGCACCATGAAGCTCAACTCGAGATGTCCCTCCGCTCGAGAAGAGCCAATAATACATTATGATAGCTAAACTGTCTGCCAAATAGTTTTTTTTCGACAACCATTTTTTTGTGCAGAGATTCTTTGTGCGAGCTTAACTTCAAAGGTTGTATGAACAGTGTAATTTTATTTGATTTTGTCTGGTTTTGTTTAAAAGTTTTGTTTAGGTTAACCTTGCTGGACTTGAGAAAGCTCAAACTTTATAATGTTTTCTTATGGAACTATGAATGAAACTATGAAGCAAAACTAACTATTATGTACTTTTTTGATTTTCGAGTTCATTATCACTTCAAATGTATGTTGGCAAAGTATCAACTTAACTTTTAAACAAGATCATAGGCCAGTATAAGAAGTGGCGGATACTCAAGGTTAAAAAAAACTAGCAATCTGTCAATTAGCTACATTCAGTCAACTTTATTGTTGCAAACTTTTATGGTGAAGGACAAGAAAAAAGAAAAATTTTTCAGCAGTTACACAAAAAAACTGTCTAAAATTTTCATGGAAAATTTTTCTAAAGTTAGAGATTTTGATAAGTGAAAAAGAAATGAAATTTTTTTTAGCAGTACACTCCTTGATCGCAAAGGTCTTTTGAGACAGTGTACTCTCATAAAAGATTGTTTTCTTTCAGTATTTGTATAACCATAAACTAAAAAAATGTTGAAACTTATCTTTCAAAGAAACCGGCAACCAACACACTGAGGAAAAGTTTTTGACAAAACCAGAAAAAATAACCCTAGATTCTCCGTCGTAAAGAAGTGTTTTTAGGTCTTTTTAGGTTTTTTTTTTATTATTGGTATTTCTTTAAGTTTTCACTAGATTTTAAGTTTTCTCTATAAGTATTTCTAGAAGTTGTTAGCTGGATAAACCAAACGGAATGTTCAATTTGGGCAAAAATTTCTGCCCGAAATATTGAGATATCTCACAGAGCACAAGTGAAAAAACTAAAACAAGATTTTTTTCACCCAGTTTTGGAGAAGTTCACGAAAACTTTTCTTGAGCGGCAAGACTTGAGCGGCAAGAGTTGTTCTTGAACGAAAAGACTGTTTATGTTAAGATTTGTCCCTTAAAAATTAATCAAGTTTTCAAAATTAATCAAAATTAATTAATAGAGAAGCAACCTTTATTTACGGTCTTCTTTTAGTTACGGTTTTACAGTCGGCAAAATCTGAATCATTCAGACTTCACCAAACTGTTACTTTATGGTGACTCTGAAATATTACCAATCCTTTTCAAAAAACTGTTTTGAGATGTCTCTGGGGAGGAGAACTTTTCAAAAATTGGTTCGGTCCCAATCAACGATTTAACCTTGAAGGTGACTGGATTGAAGCAAACGCCACACATAGAATTTAATCAGGAAACTTTGACCGTTATTGCCAATTCCTTGTTTAAGCTTGCGGCAAGCAAGCGTTATCAAACTTGATTAAAGATTTGTTCTAATTAAACACTAGTTTAACAGAATTTTTTCAGCCATTTAATCAGCTGGCTTTACTAATAAAGGTAATTTGTAAATGTGGAACCAGTAGTGTTGTGGTAAGGAAGGGGGCTATGTCGCGAAGGATCAAGCGCTGGAATCTGACACCATGCTAGGCAGTTTTCTAATTCGATGAACGTAGTCCAGAATTATATATAGGTCAGGATGATTTGTTTTTTTGGTTATTTCAGCAAAAAATCTTAAAATTTGTTCAGGCTAAAATTTTGTTCTTTGCATTTTGAATGTTGATTCCTTATTTTTTCAGTTCACTTCCTTTGGTGAAAGGAAGATAAACACCACTACCGAATGTAATAATCACGAAAAACGTGATCGACTTTTAATTTCGAAAAAAATGAATTTAATTATCAGTTTCCATCGGAATAAAATCCTGACCCAACAATCCAGTTTATTCAAATTGGGTTAGCTTTATCAAAAAAGTGCTTATTTTAAGTTGTTCTAGAAAATCAGACAATCTTAAAGCCATCTATTTGTTCTTCGAAACTCGATGGTTAAGGTTTTTTAAATACACACGTCCAGCTTGTTTTTTATAGGCGTCCATTGCCGTTTTCTAACTGCCAGATGGCTTTGACGTTTTACGTGGTAAAGTCCAACTTGTTTTTATATAAGCGCTCGTTGCTGTTTTTGACTGCCAGTTGGCTTTGACGTTTTATGTGGAAAAGTTTTGTGACTTTTGTATTTAGTTTTATTTGGTAAAGTGTCTGCTCAAAAATTGTCAGCGTTGTTTGCGCTGCATCGTTTTTGTTCCGTTGCTAATTTGAAATTCAAATATTTTCTTTAGCGTGTTTGCCTGTGTTTGCGTGTTTGAAAATTTATTGAGAATACGAATTTTTAAGTAGACTTTTTAAATTATTTTTTGCTTTGTTTTTGCGCTTATATAGTTTTCTTTTATTTGTGTTGTACCGCAATTTATGCCAAGCTCCGTTACATCTCTGTGTTTTTTTTATACTCAATACTCAGCAGGACGTGAATATTGTTCTGATTTCAAATAGAAACAGAAACATGAATTATTTTATTGCGTTCACAAAATGTGACGCCGCCGCCACCACCAAAAGAAATATGTTTTTATTCCCTTGCAAAAGGAAGGGAAATGCTATTGGAATAATTCGTATAACGTTTTAAGCATTGAGAATTGAAACGACTATTCTCATTCAATACGAATATTAACGATTCCTCTCGTAAAATACGAGCATACGAAACCTTCTTCTCGTAAAATACGAATGTACGAATAAAGAATACGAAGTTAAAAGAAACTTCTCATTTGATACGAAAAGTGGCGTGATTTCCCAATCTGAGTATAAATAGAAGCTCAAAACTACGGGAATTCATTCCAACAATATCTCTTCTAACACCAACACCACTCTCTTCTACCACCCCAACCAATCTCTAAAAAATATCTCTAATCTCACCGTTAAAATAGATATTGAGTCAAAAGGCAACTTGCTGTAAATTCATACTAACTTCTTTTCTAATAAAATATTTCTCAGCGAATTTTAGATTTACTTTCTAAGATAGAAAGTAGAAAGGACCCTTTAATCCTAGCAAGCGTTTTGTCCGACGTAAATAGTATTGCTAGCGTAATAAATTGGTGCGACCAGTGAGGCACACCTTCTAAAAATTCGCAAAAATTGCTAAAGTCTCAAAAAGAGATAAAAAGCAAAAATTCCAATTCTCAAACTGGAGAATTGTTGAAATTTCTCTTACAAATAAAGAGAAGTAATAAATTTCCAAATCGGAAATTTAAGTTTTCTAAACAAATTTATAAACCTTTCTATCTTTCTTTTTTAAGTTCTAAACTAAATATAAAATGGCTGATACCCCAATATCCCATCCCAACTTGTCTTTAATGACATTTTCGGGAAACGATCCGAACCAAAATGCTACAGCATTTTGGAATTCAGTTGAAAACAAAATTCTTTTCTCATTAGGTCAAAGACCTGCTGATAATGATGCACGACGCAGCTATGATAGCAGACAACGATCCCTATTCGGATCATTGTTAACTGATACATCTCTTGAATGGTTCAATGATAATGTAACCAATGCTACCACATGGGCACAACTCAAAGACCTCTTCCTAAACAGATTCACTGACGGACGAGATCAATTCAAACATAGAATTGATGCTGAAAATGCAGCTCGCCAAGATGGCGAATTAATAAAAAATTACTTCCACAGAATTAAATCTCTGTAGATAGAGGATGGCCCGAAAGTATTGATGAAGCCGTTCATGCTACTGAAGCTGCTCAAAATGCTGAGAGAACTATAAAAAACAGACAAAGAAGTCAAAAGTATATTGATTTCTCAATTAAGGGAGTAAGACCTCTAGCCCTTAAACAAAAAGCTCATGAATACCTGATAGAGCATCCAAATGCCAACTGGGATCAATTCACAAATCATGTAATCACTAAGGATCTAACATTCATTGTTGCTACTGATCCTGCTAATAAGTCAACAACGGATAAAATGACTTCATTAGAAACTCAAATTAAAGAACTAACAAAATTGATCAAGAATCAAGAAGTTAGTGCAATCAATGATCAGAATTCATTTCAACGACGTCACCCTGACATCAAGGGAAGACCTAATAGTACACGATTCTGCGAATATTGCAGAATGAATGGACATTCTATATCTAGATGTTCCAAAAAGCAAGTTCAGGACGAAGTAAATAAGTTGCGAAAAGAACTCACCACAAAAAATGAACGAAGAGTTTCATTTGAAACTGATTATAAACGAAATCGAAGACCGAATAACTTCCCTAACCAGAGTAACCCTAACCCAAGCAACCGGTTTTGGGATAACCAAAACAGATCTACTAACAATTCAAATCCTAGCCAAAATAACTATGGCATTCGCCATAATTATAACTATAACGGAAACAATTTCCAAAAGGCTAATGCACAATCGTCTTTCAATAACAAAAGACCCCAAACCTATGATGATAGGTATCCCAGAGAAAACAAATTCAGAGAAAATGAACAAGTTGCTAAACAGTTCTACGACCAAGAAAATAGGCAATTCAATAGTAACCCTAGAGGTCGACCATATAACACTGGAAGCTATAATAGCAATAACAGTCGAGACTCAACGCGATCTCAATCACCAAATTTTAGATCGAATCAAATACAGTCTGAAACTACCCACTGGGTTGAGGAAGAAGTCAATTACTGTGATGCTATCACTGATTTCTTTCCTTTAAACTATTAAAGTCTCCGAAACCAAGCGATGATAGTAATCCTAAATCAAGGATATATCTTAGCTTATATCATTTTGCCACCGGAGACAAAAATAATAATAGTGGACTTGAAATTGAATTCATGATTGATCCAAGATCAACTTGTAGTATTATAAACTACCCAACTTATCAAGAATTGGAAAAATTAGGTCAAAAAATGACAATTTACCGATCCAAAATTAAAGCAAAGACTTATAATGGATCTGATATACGTATGTTTGGCCATACATCTATCCAATCTTGTTTCGACACTGATGGAAAATATCCATCTAACCACAAAGTGTGGATAACTGAAGAAAAGACTGCCAACCTATTAGGAGTAGACTTTTGTCATCTCTTCTTAAAAGCTCTCTACTTTGATATCCCCGCAGTTGAGCTCAAATCAAAAGAAGGTGTAATATCATACGGGTTGATGAACAACGATAAAGAATATCCTAACGTTTCAAAGATTGTCTCAATTAACTTGAAAGAACCCTTGTTCATTCCAGCACGCTCTACATACTTATACAAACACTTGGCTGAACCAAATTCATACTTCGAAAAAGGGACTACATTCCTGCCTCATAAAAATACAACTAAAACCGAATTGGTTTTCATTAATACAGTTTGTACTCAAATTGAGCAAAGCCTACCTATCCTAATTGAAAATCAGAAAGATCATCCTGTCACACTAAACAAGTGTGTACTAGGCTATGCAGTAACTGATATTCAAGGATACGAGGATAAAATATTTGCTATCCACGATTGTGATGAGTTCACAACGAGAATTTTAAATGAAAGTTCAGAATTCGATAGCTGTTTCATGCTGAACACTGTTGTCAATACAACACAGGAAAGCAATACTCAATTATCCGGCCCCTGTCTACAATATGTAGACTTCAAAAAAAGGTCCATATTCGAATCGAATATGCCCATTGCCCATACAATCTCTGCAGATAGAGCAATGAAAAAAGGATTTGCTGAATCAATTAGCAAAAGGTATCCTGAGCTACGACACTTTTGTAACTCAATACATGCCAACATTAACGATATTCTCATCTTCACTGATCCAAAATCTGGACAAATCATATATAACCTGATTACCAAACAGAGGTACTTTCAGAAACCCACTTACGACGCTATATTCAATACCTTGTCCGAAATGAAAGATCATGCTATAGCAAATAACATTCGATCTATCGCAATGCCCAAAATTGCTTGTGGCTTAGATAAAATGAATTGGGAAGAAGTTTCCAAAATCATTCTCGATGTATTCCAACATTCTGGAATTACTATATTTGTCTATGTTTCAGGACAAGAAATCAAGGACATGCCTGCCCTTGAAGTGTTTGATACAGAAAACGTATCAGAAATATTTGAACAAATTGGTTCAGATATAGTCAAAGTATGCAAAAATGAAAACGAAATAGCAACCGACTTTTCTAATGATGCAAAGAACCTTTGCAGGCCTCCCTTGAAAGAACAATTCAAAAAGTACCGAAACAAAGAACATAATGATCGGCTAATTGCCTTTCTAGTCAACGAAACCTTTACCCAATACTCCTCAATTGATAAGGACAATAGTAGTACTTTGGAAAAAATCGAAACTACTATTAAATTTTTATCTGACTTCGATTTCACACAAAGTGATATATCGGATGATGAATTTGCAGATCTAATTCAAATGCTGATAGAGGATCAAGATGTTTATTCTCATCACAAATATGATATTGGAAAAACAAAACATAAATTCCATATACCACTCAAAAAGGACGCAACGTTCAAAAAACAACGACCGAGTAAAATCCCAGTCCATCTAAGAGATAAATTGGACAAGTTAATGGATGAATTAATCCAAGCAGGCATAGTCAGAGAACTAAATGAAAAAGATGATATGAACTCATGGTTCGTAAATCCAGTCATCATTCTTCCAAAAAAAGACTACGTTAAGTTGGTCTTGGATGCTAGGTATCTAAACTCAATCACAGATACTAGCAATTGTAGTTGGCCATTAGAACCACTACAAGTTCTCATGACCCGAATAAACGGATCATACTTCACAAGTAGTGATCTCTCTTGTGCCTACCATCAAGTACCTCTAACAGATGAGGCACAGAAATTAACAAGCTTTATTGTAGGAGGTAGACAATATACCTACCAAGTTGGTTTCTATGGTTTGAAACCACTTCCAAATTTCTTCAGTAAACTAATGAGATATGCCTTCGGACCCCTCATTAAAGAAAAAAAAGCAATTACTTACATAGACGACACTCTGTTACAGAGTCAAAGTAAAAATGAAATGTTTGACACAATTCGAGAATATCATTCTCTTTTACGGAAGGCCAACTTAAAAGCTGCCCCTGACAAAACTTTTTTCTTCCTAAGAAAAGTTAAATTTCTAGGCCACGTTGTCTCTAAAGATGGTCTTTCCCCAATCGCTTCACGAATTGATGACATAAAAAAATTGAAATCCCCTGAATCAAAAACAGAAGTTCTAGGAGTATTAGATGTCATGGGATTCTACAGCACATACATCATCAATTTTCATGTGGACGCAAAATGTCTATATGAACTAGCAAACAGTAGTGATAAGTTTCAATGGCTACCATGCCATGAAGAAGTTTTTCAAAAACTGAAAGACAAATTCTGTCATGATATTTCAAATGCCATACCTGATGTAAACTACCCATTCCACATTCACGCCGACTCCTCAAATGTAGGAACCGGATGTATACTCATCCAAGACTTCCCTGAAGGGAAAAGAATTGTTTCTGCCAATTCTAGAGTCTTTGATAAAGCTGAGCAGAAAATGTCTACTCAACATCGTGAATTATGTGGAATAATATCTGCTTTGCAAACCTATGAATTCTACATTATAGGTTCACCCTTTCCTCTATACCTATATTGTGATCACAGACCTATTCTCTTCTTATGGTCCAGAAAAGGACAACTATCTCATAGATTTTTCAAATATCAAGTCGTATTGACAAAATTCAACAATTTGAAAATAATCTATACTCCAGGTTCAAACCTAGCCTTTCCTGACTTATTGAGCCAAAATGTGCCCATCGCTGATATCAAAAGATATCAACTAGAACACAAAACCATTCCAAATGATATAAAGTTCATCCTAGACAATGGAGAACAAATATGTTATTCAGTACTCCACAAAGATGATAACATATTTCAAAACGATTGCTATCCAGTCATTGCTCAAGTGCAAGGCGGGAAAAAGAAATTAATCAACATAAGTGACAGAGGAGACTTCAGCATTGAAGATGCTCCAGAATATTTTGAAGAGTCTTGTAGTGCAATTCAAAATATAACAGATTTCTTCCGATTTGGCAAACAAATCAATCAAATCAAACGACTATCTATACCAGATATAAACGATCAAAACATTTATGAAGAAATTCCAGATGAAGTATCTGCACTTGATGATCCTTTGGAAAATTCAGAATGGCTTGACTTATATGAAGGCAATGTTGAGAACAACCTTCTCAACGACCTGGTTAAAGCAAAAAATGATTTTGCAACCAAAACAAAATCCTTGAGGTTAATTGAACCCCTAAGTCTCCAATCTGAAGAGAATAAATCAGATTCTCTTGAACTGATAGCAAAAATGACCGACTTTGCTAAAGAAGCAAATTTAGACGTTGAAACAATTATGCAAGAGCAGTTTAACGATACTGTAATCATAGATATCAAAAATTGCATAAAGCAAAACGAAAAGCCAGAAAGAAACAAAAAAAATCCTTATCGTGAAGAAAAAGGATTAAAAGCCTATATCAGGCAGTTCGAATTATTATTCATTGAAGACCAACATGATCTTCTATGTATTAATGAATATAATGATGACTACACTAAGAGTCCAAAAATTTGCTTACCCATCTCTCTAGTGCTAAACTGCTTTGAGTTAGCTCATAAGCATCCTCTTAGCGGTCATCACGGCGAAACAAAAACTTTGGAAATAATCAAAAGATAATTCTATTGGCCCGGACTCTATAAATGGGTCAACATGCTTCTTCATGATTGCCTAGAATGTCAGAAAAATAAACCTCAACGAAAAGACCTGAATGAAGCTCCATTACAACAATGGGGACAATTAGAAACAATCCCAATGAAAACGATTCACATTGATCATAAAGGTCCGCTCAGACCATCAAGTCATGGCAAAAACTTTTGCTTAGTTGTGATAGATGCCTTCTCTAGATATCTTCAAGTATATCCATGCACCCATGCAGACTCTAAGGAAACTATTAAGCTCTTAGAGAAATACATCACAACATTTGGTATTCCACAACAAATTATTCATGATAATGGAAGTGCATTCATGAGTAATGACTTTGCTCATTGGTCCTCTGAATTGGGAATAACCCTGAGACCAAGAACTACTTACTCGCCTTGGACTAACGGAAAAGTTGAAGTCCAGAATAAACATTTAACCCAGTACTTTCGACATTTCTTGAGTACCTCAGGCTCAAACTGGTCTGAATTAACAAATAAATTTGCTTTTGCACATAACACCGCCATTAATTCAAGTACAGGTTACACTCCATATGAGATTGTTTTTGGCATAAAACCTCAAGTTCCTCTTAGCCTTAAATTAGGCCTCTACCGCGACCAAAACAAAAGATGTACCTCTGAATTTTGCGCTGGTCTCGAAAATCATGCTCATACCGAGCATAAATCAAACAATGAGACCATAGATAGATTTCTAAAAAATCAAATTTCCGCCGAAATATTAAAAAGGGAAAATGATTTTAAGCTGATTTATAGTAACACCTATACCCATTGCCGCCGCATCACTAATAAGGCCCACATGTTCCGAAATCAATTTAAATTAGGACGGCCCATAAAAGAAGGAACAAAAGTGTTACTAGAAAATAGATCCAAACCACTATTGAAAAGTCAAAAGCTTTTAAATTTGAGATCTGGACCTTACACCGTAATTGAAAAAATCACGGAAGTAACATACGGAATTCAAAATGATTTCACTAACGGAAAAAAGATTGTCCACCGCAATCATATTGTTGAATACTTTCCTAAAGAACAACAAATGCCCAAGCTACTACAGGAGTACTCTAGTGATTTATTTTCAAGTGATTTTTATGATCATATAACAAATCATCAAATCGACTCTTTCAATAAACCGAAACAAGTTGAAAATCTACAATACCAGTTTTGGCCAGTAGTCAACAATGGTTATCAGCAAATGACTGATAATAATCCTACAAATGAGGATCAAAATAGAACTATTGTCCAAGATCAATCATTAGATTCAGGCAGAGAAACTATGCATCTAAGAACTTTGTTCGATGCGACTGCGATTGACCAGAATCTTAGACCTATTCGAAGTTCAACTCCCTATCCTGCTGATAAAACCCCTAATCCTTCAACTAGTCAATCTAGTAGTTATGGCCACCGCCGCCTACCTAGCCGCAGTATAAGTCCTAATACTAGTCTCGCAAATGACTTTGGCCGCCGCCACCAAAATATAACAACACAATATAATACTCCCCGTCCTCCTGATTTCCCTCGTTTATCTGAATCATCGGAAAGCTTTACTGACGGAAAAAATATTCCTCATAGCTCTCAAGAAAGCTTCTATGAAAATACTCGATCCGCACCTGGATCACTTTCAGAATCTAAAAAACCTAAGCGGACAAATCGTCCTACAAACTTTTATGGAACTACAATTCCATCTAGCATAATTGGCAAATTTAAAAAGAAATAAAAACACTAAACCATTTATTTGGCCAGCATAATATTTTTTTTTAATTCTTTTTATTGGCCTTCTCTTTTTTTTCTTTTTCTACTTTATAAATATTTCGTTTCTAATAAAAGCACAAAACACCAAAAATAACATGTTAATAAATAAATTTAAAAATAACTTTTATAAATATGAGATTTAATATCTGAGTACGCTTTCATAAGTTTTAATGCCGCCATCTTTTCTAACGAGTTTTCCGCGGCCCTACTCAGGCTCCTCACTGCAAACTACAGCGCTGAGTACGGCCGCCACCACGCTTGATAAATCTCCTCCAGCATAATCTCAAGCTCTATTTTTCGTTTAAACTCTGCCTCCGCCACTGGCTTTTTGAAGAATTCTTCTTGAAACTAAAACAAATTTATATAGTATTTCTATGTTACCACTTGAATAAAAAATTTTTTTTTTATTATTACTTTTAAAATTGAGTGTATTGTAAAACAAACTTACATCCTCCCCAAAGAATAAGGACAAAAAGTCCATTGTCTCTTGGGAAACCACATGGTTTCCACTCCATGGGCTCCGAATTCCCTTCGTGAAGCACCTACTTTGTATTGAGCCCAGCTCAAACAGTTCGTCAGTGTTCAGGACCGGATACTTGAATATGTAACTCCGGTCCATAAATATCATGAACTCCATGGGTGTCAGATTAGCACCCTTCTCGACTAAATCGTCGTATATTCCCACTCTTCTCTCCACTTCCTTGTCCTCCAGCAAGGCTTCGTGTTTAAAATCCAACTCATCCCGCAAGTTCAAAAACTTCTCGGGAAAGTCCACCAGATTGTCTTCAGGCTCGATATAACTCATTTTTCAAGAAAGCAAAAATTTTTAAAAATACTGAGATAACAGATGAAGTTGAAACGGAAAGCAAACAAATGATGTTGCTTTTAGTCCTCTTTTATGAAGAGATGTTTTTTTTTCATTTTCCTCCTCCAATAAGGAAGGGGAATGCAGTTGTTAAAATTAACATCAGCATAAACGAATGATTATCATTCCACTGCTAGATCTCAACAAATCAAAACTAAGTGGAAAAACCACGACATTAAGCCAGATTGGAAAAAACCACAAAACGAATGGCGAATGAATTACGACTTAAAAAGAGTCACTTCCGAAAGACGCCGAATAACAACGGCCAATCAGAGCTTAGATTTGCAAAAAAGCAAAAACAGCCTTTAAAAACTAACTGATATACAGTTGTTTTCATTCTTGCTCAATTCCACATCTTTCATTCAAATCCTCCTCTCTCTCTCTCCAAAATATAAAATCTGCTGAATTCCTCAACAAAAATTGAAATCTAACTCAGATTTCCCTTCACAAAAATCCACAAAATGACAAATCCAAATAGTGAAATAGAGGAAGGTGAACTGAAGGACCAAGATCCTGTTCTAACCACTCTCGAGGAAATGCTTAAAGTAAGTACTTTTAAAAATTATTCTACTATCATTCACCACCAAAAAATAAATTTGCAAAAAATTTATTTGGTTGGTCTTTTAACTCTAATGATACTTTCGAATCAAACCTCAGCAATTGATCGGAAAGAACAATTATATGCAAATACTGCAAATAATCTTCGGGTTGCTCATTATGATTGTCAACTAATGACTTCTAACAAAATGTTCTCTCTAAATAAAGTAGCACCTTGCAAAGTCCAACCAGAAAATATTAAAGTAACTCATGCTTATGTTACTCTATATCAGAGACATTATCGCACAAAAGTAAATGCGACAATGTGTCGAATCAAACACCAATCAATGCATTGGTTCTGCGATTCTTTTGATTCGAGTGGTATCGACGCTCGACAAAATATGATCACTACTGATCTCCATTTATCTGCCGATCAATGTAAATCGGCCGCCGACAGAGGCTATCTTAACCTAGGCTATGCTAGTATTGGAAATATTCCTTTCAAATTTAATGTTAAAACAGTAACTAATGCCCATGCTGGCAAAGTTGACGGCAAAAATCATAACGAATGTGATGGCCGTTCTTGGATTAAATTGGACACTTTTGAAACTTACATGCAAAATGTAACTCTGACTGTTAACCTCAAAGATGGAACAGTCAATAATTGGCAAAACATTCCTTTGCCCTGTCCAGTGTCTACAAATGGATGTGAAACAACATCCTTAGACGCTTTTGCTTATACTTGGGAAGAACCCAACAATTTCATTTTCACTGTTTTAAACAGATTTCCGGCTAAAATGATTCAAAACGAAGAATCATACTACATAATTAAAGGCGATTCTAGCCCATCTATTCATTCTACCCATACAAGGGATTCTCAAAAATTTATGCTACAGGTGATGAATAAACCGCAATCTCTTTGTGGTCATCCCAGAATAGTGTATCCAACTTCATATGATTCACTTTTTATTGCATACACTGACGGTTTCAATATGGATACTGGAATCCAAGTTAAACCAACCCCAGAAACGGGAACTATTCATAATGCCGGCCAACCAAATTCTACTTTTCTCACATTAAGTGATGATTCGCCGCCACTCCAATTTTCAAGTCATCAAATTGACTACGAAGCTCATATAGGTACCAAATTGGACTATATTCTTTTTTATAGCTTCTACATGCTCAGAACGGCCGAGTTAGCCCTTCTGCAAAATCAATGTGAGCTAGAACGCTCCTCAATATTAAATACTTTAATGCTTTCGCTTGAAAGCCCACGTTTGGCTGGCTATATTCTAACCAAAAACCGCTCTATGTTTTTAGAGACCAATGGCAATGTTGCCTGGCTCTACCATTGTCCGAAATTTTATTCACCTTTGCAATTAATGGATGAATGCTATAATCGCATTCCCATTATGTATAAGGAAAACATTCGATTTGTCGATCCAATTACGAGACAAACTTTTCAGCCGGCAGATCTACAAGACTGCTCCGACAAACATTCGAATCTCTTTCAACTAGATGTTGATGATGATAAGTCCTGGATTGAATTAACCCCTCAAATTACAAGGGTTACAGGACCACATCTCTTTAAACCAAAAGAGATAATTCAAAAGATTAAGCATTCTCTAGCCTCTAGCCAAGGCGCTTCAATCTACACTTATGCTCAAATGCAAAAATTCTGGAATATGATTTCCGATAATTCAGAGATGAAAGGAATACTGCAAAAAGTATCCAGGTCCTTTCTAAATGCTAAAAAAAATTTTTTCAAGGACTCATACAGCGCGCTAGGTTCTTCCGAAACAATTTATTTGGACTATCTCATCTCTCCAAACTTTTGGAAAAACGAATACACCCGTATATTCGGGAAAGTACAATACTATTTAGAAAAATGCGGAATAGTCTTCGCCTCTTTTCTATTTGTGAAATTCATACTAGATTGCCTAGTATTCATAATAAAGGCTATGCATATTCACAAAATCACCGGCCGCTCACTACATTTTGGCAAAGTATTACTTGCCGCTTCATACAATATACTTTTCACTTCCATAGTGACCTCAATTTTCACTCAAGATGAGCAAACTGAAAAAATAGAACAAGATTGTGATCAGAAAATACAAGCCCCTCTTTTAGAGGAAATTTATAAAATAAACCAGGATCGTATGTATCCTCACATCCAATTAACAAGTTTTGAGAGAAGAACTCAAAACTTGGATCACCCAACAAACCCAGTCTAATAAAAAAAGTTCTACTGTTCTAGGATATACCAACTGATTCAACTATGGACGCAACACTTGATGACGACTTGAGAGATTTCGAAGATCTCCTCTCACTTCTGCCACCAACCGATCCACTGGACTCGCAGATTTCAGCACTCACTCAACAACCAACTGTTTCTACTACTACAACACCCACTGCAAAGCCGACCTCAACACGATCCTTCGTTGAGCCACTACTTCAAACCAGTTCAGCTGTCCCAATAACTACAGCATCACAGCCACCACCCCTAAAAATTTCACCCCCTGATTTTAAAATACCCCTGGTTCCCTCGAATTCTAAAATTAAAAAACGGACCCAGATTGTAAGACCATATAAGATACTAACGGCAAATGCGCCGGTATCAACTTCTCATTGTCCAATGACCATTAGGCGACAGCCCTTGCACCCCACTGAAATAAACACTAGATTACATATTCAGTTAGAAAGGGAACGATACATTAATTCTAAAAGCAATCCTGGCTTCGATATGGATCTCAATTATGCTTTGAATCCATTAATCAATCGTTTTAAATTAGAAGCCTATCACCCTATAAAAAAAATGTATTCCATAACTAATTCCCTTCTTGAATATCAAAAAATCTATGTCCCAGCAAAATATCTGACAGCAAAATTACAAACCCCCCAGTTAGATGACTATACTGAGCAAATTCAGCGCAGTCATATCCATGAAACGCATCAAATCCGGGAGCTGAAAAAGCAAATCCACTATTTGAAAACAAAAAATCACCAACTTATAGCCCGGTTGGAAGGAAAATTGTAAAAATTTACCCTTTTATTTAAACATTTATTCTTTCGCTTTATATAGCTATGTAGTATAGCTATAAATTCCCTTTTAACAATTTTGACTTTTATAAAAAACAAAAAACACAAAAAAATACCCCCTTTGTATGAACCAGTCCTCCCCTTATTACGCGTGTGGACAGACTTCACATACTTCAGGAAGAAAAGGAGACTTCGGAAAAAGAATGTTTAAGGAATAAAACTAACCTTCAAACTTTTGAGAAACAGATAATTTTGATGTATTTAATTTTATAGTTAAATCCCTTGGTTGTGTAAACTCTGTTTTGATTTATAAATGTAACTGATGTGTTTATATTCATTCAAGCCTGACTCAAAGTATCAGTTGTTCAAAAACATCTGCTACCTGTAATACCAACAAACTATTGAACCAACTTTATGAGATTGAAAGAAAAAGCTTCGATTGATCAACAATTACCCCACTATTCAAGTAAAAGTAATAAAAATGAAAGTTTCAGTTTTTTTCCCTCTCCAAATAGGAGGATGGATATGTTCTGATTTCAAATAGAAACAGAAACATGAATTATTTTATTGCGTTCACAAAATGTGACGCCGCCGCCACCACCAAAAGAAATATGTTTTTATTCCCTTGCAAAAGGAAGGGAAATGCTATTGGAATAATTCGTATAACGTTTTAAGCATTGAGAATTGAAACGACTATTCTCATTCAATACGAATATTAACGATTCCTCTCGTAAAATACGAGCATACGAAACCTTCTTCTCGTAAAATACGAATGTACGAATAAAGAATACGAAGTTAAAAGAAACTTCTCATTTGATACGAAAAGTGGCGTGATTTCCCAATCTGAGTATAAATAGAAGCTCAAAACTACGGGAATTCATTCCAACAATATCTCTTCTAACACCAACACCACTCTCTTCTACCACCCCAACCAATCTCTAAAAAATATCTCTAATCTCACCGTTAAAATAGATATTGAGTCAAAAGGCAACTTGCTGTAAATTCATACTAACTTCTTTTCTAATAAAATATTTCTCAGCGAATTTTAGATTTACTTTCTAAGATAGAAAGTAGAAAGGACCCTTTATTCCTAGCAAGCGTTTTGTCCGACGTAAATAGTATTGCTAGCGTAATAATATCAATGAAAAAAAACTTGAACACTCACTGACTCTATAAACATTGATTGTATGTGTGTGTATGTGTGTGCATGATAATTATGATGCTTTTGTGTTCAAAACAATGTTTCAACAGAAGAGCAGGGGGATTTCAAACAGCAAGCGATTGACGATTGGGCGCATGCGGATGGTGCGGCGCGGCGGAAGGGCGCTTAATCATGAAGAGTTCAATCCGAAAACTGTAGTAGTACTAGACGTGGAAATATTTAATCGAAAAATTATCAAAAAAATTGCAATATGTACAACATTTTTCAAAATAAGTTTCATCCAATAGCCCTCACACAAATTCAATCAGTGCACAGAATAGAAAAAAGACAAAACATGTGGTTAACTATTTATTGGTTCAAAACCAGCTGGAATGATGGTGATATTCACTACACACAGCTTAATAAAATTCAACAATCAATGAACTTGATAGATTCAGTCATCTTGAATCACGCAAATTATTATGGTAAAGGACAAGAAAAAAAGAATTATTCTACAGCAATTACAAAATATATCAATGTTCAAGATTTGTCTGGAATGGTTGTCCAAAATTAAAGGAGACCTTGATATATAGAAAAGAAATTAAAATTACTTCAGCTGTAAGCCCCTGGTCGCAAAAGTGTTTTGTGACATTGTACTCCAATGAAAGACTGATTTTTTTAGTATTTGTATAACCATTAACTAGTCATTTAAAGAAACGCTAACACACATTTGGTTGTTCTATTGAAAAAATTTTGACAGACAAAACCAGCAAAGATAACCTTGGTTTCTTTGTGATAACAACTTTCCTAGTTCAAAAAGTGTCAATTTTGGACGATAAGATCAACGTTTCTTCTATTTACAGTGGATTCTTAAGTTAGAAGCTCTGCGTGATTGACTGTGAGCAGAACAAAAAACTGTTAGTAGCTTTGTAAACAAGAGTGAAAAAAATTACGTACTGCATTATCCAGAAAAAAAGAACATAATTACTGGACCAACCTAGTCTCTTCATGCGTTTAATGGGAGCAAAAGATTCCGGTAAAACCCAATTTATATTTGACATGCCTAAATAAACGTCGTTCGATTCACTGTATGATTCAATTGCTTTTTATTACCAACTTTATCAATCATTCAATGATAACATCCGGACACAAGCTGTGTTTATATTTGTCGTTGGCTTACGGCTTCTTTTGAAAACCTAATCCCAACTGTGTTTTAATTTCTTTCTGACA
Organism: Symsagittifera roscoffensis; assembly: GCF_963678635.1. NCBI lineage: Eukaryota > Metazoa > Xenacoelomorpha > Acoela > Convolutidae > Symsagittifera > Symsagittifera roscoffensis. The sequence goes on from NC_087064.1 coordinate 20,484,998, forward strand.
ATCGCGCCTTCTTCGTTTTTTTAATGTGTTTTACAGTGACGTTTCAGTGTGCAATCAGCTGGAAATGAAAAATCTCCAAAATTCCTATTGTATACGTTTCTTTATGATGGTGTATGTAACATTCGCCCAAATACTACATAGCGACGGAGCGTAGAAAAAGTACCTATTAATGACTGGCAGGCGTCAGTTACCTTAATCCTACTCGTTTTTCACCGTCTCGACCTTGCCAGTTGATTTTCTGGTCTGTTTAGGGCTAAGTAAAAAGTTACTATTTTTAGGCCATCAGTCAAACGACTTTTGATCAGCTTTCGTTTACACAACCACATAGCTGAGTCTCGGATCCTCAAACTACAAGATTGCTATTAAAAACACGGCTCGAACACCCTATTTTATTATGTTTTTGTGTGACAGTTCTATATTAAATCCATTGGAGATGGATTGACCCTTTCCTCTTTCTAGCTACTCATATTCTAAAATATCAAATAATACCGGTGTTTATTCAAGGTTTTACGACATCCAAGTAGCTACAAAGTCAGTTTCATATAGTACCTTCACATACAACAGTCTCTGGGGGGGGGGGGCAAAGCCTCCGCTCCCGTGTTCTTCCCGAGATAACTCTGTTATCTCTCCCAATTTGTGGCACGGGAGGGTTCCGTGGAATATTTCTTCCCCACTGAAGCTTCCTTTTCCACTAATTTCCACTGCTAAGGTTCTTATCGTGTGTTATTGCCACGATAAGAGGCTTCGTTTCTCTCGTTCTTTCATGCGACTGTTTTCTGCTATCTCCGTCGTTGTTGTGTTTTTTCGTCCTTTCCAGTCAAAACGGCCGTCTTTTTTGTATTTCTCAGAAATAATGGCCCGTCAATCGAAAGTTTAAAATTTGAAATTTTCGGATTATCTAGACCCTCCTTCGCAGCATTTTTTTGTTGCTAAGGCCTTTAATCCTCGCTTTCTGTGTCGCCGGAAGGTTGCGCTGTGCCAATCCGGCAGAATGGCACATACTCCCCGGACAGTCCCCATCAATGTCCCCATTGATCGCATAACACCGGGTTATCGTCAAGTGGTACTCCAGTTTTCTATAATTGATCTTACAAATCGCATAAGAAAATGAAATTTATCTACTCCACCTCAACTCACTACGTGTCACAAATGGCATTGTACTACATCTTACTGCCTTCTAACATTTTCACAAAATTTGCAAACTTACCCAAACTTACCATGTCGCCACACAGTGAAATTGTGTCTTACACAGGTTAAAAACTTCAGTCGTGTTTAAATAGGTAAATATACTCACCTATGTTTTATATATATACATAACTAGCATAACTAAAATTTTCTTTCAACAATTTTAACAATTGCAACAATTTTCAAAGTCTGGTTTGACCAAACTAGATCAAAACAAAAAGTTTAACAAGTTCAATAATCAAAACTTGGTTGATTAGTTCAAGTTTTAACACACAAAGACAATCAGGTTTTTTCTCCTTCTCTTCCTTTCTTGTTCACGTCTTCACTTGTCCTCTTCGTTCCATCATCTTCATTCCATTGCTTCTCCATCCTGATCTTCAGCAACGCTGTCTTCTAGGACTTTCTCCAGGATGTCCATGGAGTTGCGGGCTGTGCCCCAACTCTCCTGTTCCAACAGCCTCGGTTTGCAACAAGGTAGCAGGTCCACATTCACCTTTTGCTACCGGTTCCTGCAAAAGCTGTTGTGAAGACACAGACTCACATTTCGTTCTAGGTCAGCTCTTAAGACCTCTTTCTTCTCATCTTCAGTTACACAAGGCGCTCCAGCTACTCGCTTCACCGCCGTGGTGACCGCGTTTCTGTGCGTCAAGAATGCTCTCTTATAGGCTCCCGGTCCTATGTCCAGCTGGAAAGATTGATAGGCTTCCGTGTTCCTCGACATGTGACGCTTTGCGCGTTCATACATCCATGACGTCATCACTGCACGGAACCAAGGCATCAACCTTTGCCTTGACCATATTCTTTCAACGGCTTTGGGTATTCTCAGAACCTTGCAGGTGATTCTGAAAAGATCCAATTCACGGCTCATCTTCACGTTGCTCAGCTGCTCAGGAGTCGGCACGGCCGTCTCCTGTTCACTTGTGTCCGCGTTAGCCTCCAACCATCTCACTGCCAGCATGGCACTAACCACCACGATTGACACCTGTTGATTCTGATCGGGAAACCCCGTAGTGTACAACTCCTCCCATACTAGCATTCTTCCATACGTCCCATACTAGCATTAGATTCCCGCGTTTGGGGTACCATAACGTCTGCGCCAAGCAGTGGCAAGGATACTCCCCATGGGTTCTCACTATGTTCCTTCGGGTCCGATACCCTGAGGCTCCCAGCAACGGTTCCACCTCCATCATAATTCTGTGTAAATTGTCTTTCTCTTCTATGGTGGGGAATTCAGTGGGTAACGCTCCACTCGCTTTCTGCTTTTGGAACTCGCTCACATTACCTTCGTTCAATCTCAGGAACTCTTCACCCACTACGTCTTGCAACTCGCCTTCAGATCTCTTCGGGACTGCCCGAAAGATCTTCGCCAACAAATCATATGACCTCTCCGACATTCTGGCCAACCTCACGCACTTTGGAACAGAGAAAAGTTGGTCAATCAACACCTGCTGCGTCCTCGCATCCATCACCACCATGTGCGTAGGATACCTACTATTGCAATATGGCGCGGAGCTTGAACCCACCAGATATTTTGAACCAGTAGGTTTATGATAGGCTTCACTATCCTTCAGATTCATTTCGTTTTCCAGAGCTTCTCGCCAGCCTCCGATCTTCTGCTCTGTCTGCAATGCTCCAGAGAATACTTCCACGCTGAGGGACGTCACTAGCTCATGGGCACGCTCCAGGCACTCAAGCGATTCTATCGAACTCGTCATGCTACAAAATCCCAAGGCTGTGGTCAAATTTACATCCGTCACCCCATGACAGTCCGCGACCAACTCCATGCCACTCTTATCCGACATGCTCAATCTTCCGTACAATCGTGCCAGTTGTCGATGCTGCTCGCTCAGCGTAATCGGGCAGTGTCCCAATTTGCAAACATGTCCTTCCATCCCACTATGTTGAGCCAAACAGGTGCCTTGCTTCAACCAATTGCTCGATGGACTTTCCTCTGATAGCTCCGTGGATGGGTTGCTTCTCCGTTTCGTCATCCTCATGGCCAGCAGATGGTGTATCATGGCCAGATCATGTAGACTCGCGTCATCATCCAGGTCTAATGTGATATCCGCCGTCATGTCCCAGATTAAACCGGCGTTAGGATGGGGACACCAAGAAGGCTTCATGAGCTCCCACATGGTTACTAGACTGGTTTTCAAGGGACCGTCCCAAGAACCACAATCAAAACTCACTTGCCCCTTCAGCTCGGGAATCGAGGGTTCGACCACTCGTTGTTCTAAAATGATTCCCAGCTTGGTTTGTTCCACCATCAGCATTCCAGTTTCTTTAATCCGTTCGACCCAGAAATTTAGCACTATGACTTGCTCATAGTTGAAGTACGCTTCCCTGGCTTCTTCATTCACGAAGGGATTATACGCCATCCCCGGTATGCCAGCCACATATTGGAACGACTTCAGTTTCCCTAGTATTGCAAAGTCTTTTTGTCCCCTGACTGTTTCAATCAACTCCCGGCTCACTTTCAATTCTTTGTTGGAATACCTTCTCACTTCTTCCAACTTGCGATAGCTCTCCATGTCATTCGACTCCCTATTTGGTACAATCAACGGCATATCCTGATATAGTTCCAGGAGTGCCCTAAGGAAGTTTCTTTCGCAATCAACTCCCTTTTGCCGAATGATCTTTATACATTCTCCCAGAACAGGAGTGGGGATACGATCCACCACGAACCTTACAAAGCAAAGGGCATCCTTACGCTTAGCCCAGGCTATCGCAGAATCGTCTTTTGAAATCAACGCTCGCAGGGCTTCCATCAACTCCAGCTCCTGTTCCTTTGATTTCAAATCTTTACTGGCTTCATATTCCGCCTTCTTGATGCCCATCAAGCACCAAGCCAACCGTACTTGCAGGTCAGTTCTTGTGCACGGATGAGCCAGGTATGCTGCCACCGTCGCAGGTGCATGCATCGTCTCGTCGAAGTTTCTTTGGAGGGCCGCCCTCCAAGAGATTTCCAGTAGTTTTTGCAGCCCGATTTCGTTCGCCTCCGAGGACATTACCGTGCCGTACTCTTTCCGATTTAAGTTAGAATTCTCCGTTAGCCCTTTCAGATATTCCTGCATGGCTCGCTTCTCGCTCCAAGCCATCAGCTGCCCTCTCGCGGAGTTCCTCGCCTTCAACATCTCCACATAACCCCCTGCTGGATCTCCCATGTGGACTGATTCCGGCACAGTGACTCGACTTTACTCGACCACATCGAGTTGTCCCTCCAGTTTCATCTTGGTCATGTTGGTTCGCGAGGGCCTGTAATCTTCAAGTACTCCAGATCCACACTGACTGATGATCTCCATCTCTAGTTTAGTGTCTGCTGGGGTTCGTGCAGTCTTCTTTGATTTCGTGGCTGTCGTGGTCAGACCTGCCAAGAGCATAGGGGGTATCAGGTTCTCTTTTTCTCCCCCGGTCAGCGTCGCACCATCTCCTTGCCCGCTCTCGCCTGAACGACCTGCGCTCGTCAAAGAGGCCACCACTGCGCTGGCTTTTGACTTCACCACTCTCTGGTTCACGGCTCGACTTCCGGTCTTCCCTTTTAGCCGCTTCAGCCCCTTTCTGGCTCGTCTGACGGGTAATTTCTTCGTGACCGGCTGATCATCGTCTCTGTCCTCTGTAACTGACTCGGTCAGAACATCAGACTCCATGGAGTTCATTATTTTTTCCAGGACATTACGCATAATGGGTTGGTTCAGTCCCACCTTCATTATGGACTGCGTCCCATACCGTCGTATCACGTCCCATGACCTTTCCATGAAGTTCACTCGGCTCCAGGTTGCCCCTGTCTTGCTTTCTAGTTCACTTTGGTATCTCTCCCAATCCTCTTCCGGCAGCGTACTCAGGAAGGATACCCTCATTGACTCTTCAATTTTTCTCCTCCTCGGTGACTCATGGAGCAATCTTTGTGGATCCCTACTTCGGCACTCTCTCGCCTGACTTATTGGGTCCATCGGGGATAAGTCGGCCGACGCCTCCTTTGTAGGGGACATGAAAGACGATCGCGTCATCAGCAATAGACTCCCATCGACTTCCCCATCGTCGTCTTCACTGAACCGGTATTCTAGCAAGTCTCTCTCCAACGCTCCTAGATCCGTCTCACCCGGTTTTTCTGTCTTTCCCCCGATGTCGTCATCGTCCTGATCCATCAATTCATCGTCATTTGCATAAGGTTTCCGCTTAGGTCCTGAAGGGCCTTGTCGTGTGTCTATGCCCGAGTCCGGCCGCGCCGGTACGGTCATGTCTCCTGCGTGATAAAACAATTCATCGTTCACCAGGAATTCTACGGACTCCTCGCCATGTGGTGCCAGGTCCTCTATCGTTATGTATGAGCCTCCTCTGCACTCCTTTGCCATTTCCAGCATCACTACTTTCACTTCTACTGACCACTTCAGTCTTGATAAGTCATCTGTGGGAGCATACACCTCCTTCCACATTTCAGCCGAGACCTCTGGTCTCCTGGAAGGTGGTGCTTTGATCTTTTTCCTGCTCCAAGCATCAGGAAATGTGAAGTCAAAAGTGTGCGCGGCTGCAACGCTCCAACTGATGAAGCGCGGCTCCATCCCTTCACTCCACTTCAGCATTCTCTTCTCTGCATCACGAGCTGCTCCGATGCGAGGGGCAATGACGTGAGATGTGACTCCCAACAACATCCTCCTTATCGGTGGGTATCGAGGGCATTGGTCCGGCAGCGGCCTGGACCCGGAAAGCCACGCTTGCTGGTTCTCTTTCGCGTGTGCGTAGGCTTCTGGCAAGAGTGGGACTCTCATTGCCGCTCCTGAATCTTTCACTACTGGTCTCAGATTCCAAAGCTTCGGGTTAAACTGGATGTGGGAAAGGTCTTCGCGGCCCATTCGGCACTTGAAGTTGTTGTTGAAATCCATCAACACCCAACCTTGCTCCGCTATTCTTCCGAACAGCCTATCGTCGCTGGCCAGCCCTCTCAGCTCCCTCTGCTCTACCCAATTCAGCACGGAACAATCCACGACTGAGACCAGGTTGACATACAACACAGAATTCCTGTATGCCTTGACTTGCACGTCCGGGAACACGAAAGACATCACCGGTCCATACACCACCGTGACGAATTCCCGCAGTCCGTGAATCAGAGCCAACGGATCAATTCGCATCATGACAGCCAAATCTGTCAGCAAGGGCATGCCACAATACTGCTTACACTCAACCGCATCCGTCGCCACCTTATCTTCTCCCGCGACACTTCTGTTCTGCTGCAAGAGATATTGGAGCAGGAGAGTCCTCCAGTCTTTCATTTTCCTGAGCGAGGCAGTTTCCAACTGCGCGTTGAACTCACGACTTGTTCCCTGGAGTTGTTCGGGGTAACGCTACAGCACAAGCAAATCACCCAGCCGACCGTAGGTCATGGCAATCAGAGTCAGGAGTCCATCCAATCTCAAATCTGCCAACGCTTGGGTGAAGAGGTTCGCCGGCCCCTTCACGAAATTCTCATGACCATTTGTCACGTACAGGGCTAATATCAGGCCAATCGACAGCTTCCTGATATCTTTGACGAAGCTCGCGATCAGGTTCCGATATGCCCTCGGATAGCACGTCGACAGGACGGATGGCGTCCATCCCACTCGCATTCCACCCAAGATGGCATCTGATCGTTCATATTGTGCCCTCGTGGCCAGTACGTCAGCTTGGAACTTGTCCAACAACATCGTGTTTACATCCTGCATCAATTTCAACATCATACCCCCAGCTAACTCCCGGGCATCAAACAAGTTCTTCAGATACACGTGTATCTCGTTGATCACTGCCGGCGCATGCTCGAACGCGTCCTCTCCCAAGGTGCACAGTCTTGGTGACAAGTACAGCCATAAGTTGTTGTGCGGCTTCGTGCGCAAAGCCATTGCCATGAGATCTTCTTCCGCTGATGTCATGTTTTTCCTGACTGTCCTTCCCTGCTCATTCTCTGCGTGATCCATCTGTCTGAACCAGAGATCGTCAGCCACCTGTTGTACTAACAGCTCCAACCCCAAAACCTCATCTAACACCAACCGAGTTGTGCTACAATCTTTGAGTCCCTGTATGGCATTGGAAATGTCAGCCCAAACGGCAGGAAGCTCAGATCGGGATGGGTAATAATTGTTGGGGTCTACCACTCTGTTCGGGGCAGGAATTATCACGTTGAACCGTCCCTCTGCTATCGTTGTGACCATCGTGTATACAACCTGAAGGGGTTCTGGCAATGCAGCGTACCCTGGTGACAACACAAAGACCACCTTCACTACATTTTGGGTGAAACGTTGTTTTGCTGCTGTTTCTACCTCAGCCATCGCCGAGAGCAATGTCATTATCGCCTCCCCTATGACCTCGTTGCTCGGGATCGACCCATCCGTCAGACGGGACAGCAAACCCCTGCTTTGCAGATGATCATTCGAGCCTGCAACCACTATCACCTAGGGCTCCATGCTGACCACCCTTCGCACACTTATCATCATGCCTATTGACTGTCCCCAGTCCAATTTAGGCGCCGTCAAGAAAATCACGTCGGGCCAAAAGAGAGAACGGGGCGTGTAGAGAATCCGAACTGGCCACAATCAGGTACTTGGCAGCTTTCATATCCAAGGGATCATAAGCGGCAAACAGCCCGTCACCGACTGGGGCCTTCAGTTCCCCGTATCTCCTGTCATCTCCATCCACCGTGGTCGTTCGGGGGTAGTCTCTTGAATATTCGCCAGGCGTCTGACCGGGTAGTTTAGCAAACTGCCTGTACATCTTGTGATGCTAGTTATTAGGCTTGTTATCTGTCTGAAACTTGCCCTTGCAAGCAGGTGGCGTCAGTTCCCTGGCTCTCTGGCGGACGTCCGTATAAGACCGGGTATTCAAAGGTCCAAAGGTATTGTCCTGAGGCAATCCATTCAGGTCTGCGTGCCGGAGCGTAGTCGTGGAGCTGAACTGCTCCTGCTCTGCTAGCAGCCAATCCACGCCCGGTATCCGATATAGTCGCGACACTGTGGGACTTTCACCGCCGATCATTCTCATTGCGTCCTCCCGACACGTCAAGGTATTCATGTTCAACTTCGTTGACATGTCCGTCTTGTACTGTCCCCAATGACTAGGGTCTGATCGGTTCCAAAGCAGCACGCTGCCTGGTTCAACTCCCTCCGCTGGCACGGCGCTCGTAGACAGTCCTGCTGCTGAAGCAGGGTTCGCCGTAGCGGGCAGTTTGTTCCTCCTAGACACGGTCTGGGAGTTATTCCTGTTCTGATCAACTGATCTCCCGAGTCTGCTTTCAAGCGGTTGTGTTCTGGGAGGAGGAGCAGTCCCTAGCCTCTCTCTTACGTTTGAGCTCGGAGCGATGGGTGCAGCTGTAGCCGTCTCCATTGCCAAGGGCCCTAGGCGGTTGACGAGGGGTTCGGGCACGCTTGCCTTCATTCTATTTCCTCCGGTCGAGCTGGTCCAAGCCAGAGAACTGGTCGCCCTCGACTCCTGCTCCACTTCCCTCAACTGCGTCTGAAAAACGTCATTGATCCAGTGTCTCCCTTGTTGGGTGTTGAAATGTATTCCATCTCTGGTTAGCGCGATGAGGTCAATCATTCGCAGCATGTTCTCGAGATCCAGAAGTCGCAGCTCGCCAGGGTTGTTTCTCACCAGACTGCGGATCATTTCGTTCCACCGTGTCACGTTGCCATTCATAAAATCTGCCACTGTGGTGCCCACCATCGGGTTCTGTGGTATCGTGCACAGCACCTTAAGCCTGGGCCTATACTTCTCCTTTAGTTCGTTCAGGAGGGATACCAATAGAGGCTCCCACTTGCTCTCCGGAGTCACTGGGGCTCTCGAGACGTCGTTGGTTCCCAGCATTATTACCAGCGTATCCAGGTGATCTTCGCACTGGAATTCCATCATCTTGATGACCTGAGCCACTGAGGCTTCTCCAAGGGACAGAGTGGTAGTCTGACCATAGACGAAGATCTCATTCAGATCCCTCACCAAACTGTCTCCTATGATCAAGTGGCGACTCCCTGGGGGAATTACCTGGTCGCTCGTAGCGGGGTTCCAGCTCATGTCATTCAGGCAGGCTCGAGGATGCTCCGCGGCCACTTGCGTGAACTGGTGACGTGCCATCAGATTCTTCCTAATGTCTACCACGCGGGACTTTTGAAAGGTTCCGCTATGCGCAGTCCCCGAGGACGCTACCGTGCGGGGTGCTCGCTCCGAACTATTGGATGAATGATCACGACGTTGGGAAGGAACGATCCTACCCAATGTCCGCCCAGTGGTTCTGTTAATCTCATCCATTGTTGATCTGGCCACTTGATTGAATGATTCTTGGAACTGAATAGCGAGATATGTGTCAGAAGGGTCTGGTATCGTGTTCCTCTGACTGGGAGCAGACTGTTGTGTCTGCTGAGGAGCCTCGGGCCCTCTCGATGTACACAGCTCCTGTACGCTCGTCTTGGAGCGTGTGTCGCTGGATCCCTCCGAGGACTTCATTGTCGCCAGAACTTCCTGTGACAGTTGGCTCACCTTTGCCATATACAGCTCCTTCAGGTGATTTAATTCATCCTCCTTGTAGGCCACCTGCAGATCTTCGTACTTCTTTTTCCATTCGTCTCTTTCTCGAGCTATCGCCCTATACTCCTGGAAATTGGCACACAGCTCGCTTTGATCTCTTTCTTTCTTCTCCGACGTCTCAATCGTCTCCGACGTCTGAATTTCTATTTCGCTCACCCTCACTCTCTTCGGAGGAGGAGCAGCTGTTGGAGAGTCGACCGAATGTGACGGGCCTGGCCCATCACGTTGTCTTTTCGCTCCGATGAGCGGCTGCGCAGGTTGGACCGGCAAGGGCATCTCACCTAGCCGGTGGTCCCTCTGTTCACCTAGTCCTGGCTCAAGAGCCAGGTCGTGGCCAGACATTTCTCCCCGCCGCCATCTCATCAGTCGGTTTCGAACTCTCTCGGCGGTCCCGGACTCACCGAAGGCCAACATCAACACGACTTCTGTAGGGCGATTCCCTCGATCCTCTCGTCCTAACGCACTGAGGAGCGCGACCACAAACATCGCCATTCCCGGTTCTTGTCGTGTAAAGTCACAATCGATCAGCCGCTGATAGATCTCGTCTAGAGTCGCTCCTAGACTCGCTGAGAGGAATTCCATTAGTTCATTCTTGTCACCCATTTCTTATCGTGTTGATTCTTGTTGTCGTGTAGTTTCTTCCGGTTCGTTTGATTCAATGAATTCAATAAACAATTTCTGATCAATCAAGATCTAAAAAACAAGTCGCGACTTAAAACCATAATTTTTGGATAAAACATCATTCAACTCTTTAAAACTCTTCATTGAAATTCTCTTCTCAATTCTGATTTTTAAAATTTTAGCACCAAGGTGGATCGTGCACCTGTATTTTTGTCAGGGTAGCACAAATGAGCGCTGTCACCTTGATTACCTGGAGTATTCTACGTCTTTTATGACACAAAACATAAAACATTTAATAGCAAGAACATAACACATAAACATCACACATCTATACTATCACATAAAAACATAATCCCTAATATTGTACCTAAAACCTAATCCTAATCTAAAACTTGACACTAATTCTTATCAAGTGAACTTAATAAAAACCACTTATCGCCAAATGCAATTCCTAGCTAGTACTCAGATAGTATTTTTTATGTAAGTAAACCTCTATGTCAGTTTCTGAAAATATCACATGTACAAGTGCGTACAACTCTCTCGGATGTAGCTTTCCCCTATTAGGATCATACACTGGTAACGAGAGAGAGGTCACTCCTCTCTCAACCAAAAAAATCCCTAAGTCGAGTCAAGGCCAATACCAGGCTCTCTGGATCTACGTGTTGCCTATCAGTGGCCTTGGTAACCAGGAAGCACAAATATTTCCCTGGTATCTGTGATGCAACAGGGGGCAGCGCTATCATCCCTCCCACACCAGGCCTCTGGTTCCATAAAAATTCGATGTTTCTATACTCTTTTTTGAAATCAGCCGCTAGTGCTGTTTTGAAGCTTACGTCCGCGGTTATCGCTATAGCGCACGTGCGTTCCGTGAGTATAAAATCGCTGTCCATCATGACGATATTGTTTGAATAATGGTTCGGTAGGTCAAAGTACGATTCAAAAATTCGTCCAAAAGGTGGTTTTTTAGCATTCTCGCCCTCTGTCTCTAGTTCTCCGGTTTCTCTTGCCGATTTCAATTTTTTTATTATCAGATTTTTGGTTTGGGTGATTCCTACCCCCACTCCCCGGACAAAAATATCCATCGACGTCCCCGTCGATCGCCCAAAGTCTAGGAGATCGAAGTTGGATTGTGGAACTCGTAGAGGACCATCTGGGGCGACCCAGTTGGACTCGGTATTGTCATGACTGACATATTTGATGCCGTCTTTATCGACGTCCTGAATCGTCAGGATCGTCTCTTTTGGATCTGTCGGCAGATCATGGAGCCATTCGAGCACCCGCAAGTTCGTTAGTTCTTGTTCATGAGTCTGTTTCGCTTCTGGTTCGAACTCCACTTCCGGTTCTGATCGATCGTCGATCCAATCCTGATCCATGTCATTCACCAAGTCGATTTCTTCTAGCACCGCCACTTCGTCCAGTCCTACCAGCGAGTCCATCATATCACTTACAACTATCCTGTCTACGACGAAATCCTCGCCGTACGGATTGTATTTCTTCTTGTGTTTTCCTCTCCTGCTCTGGCGTGTTTCCATGGTTAGAGGAAAGTCAGGCTGTATTCCTTTGTCAATTTCGGTTTGTTCCGGGCAGTCCCAGTCTTCATCGGCATAAGGTAGAGTTTCATCGTCCACCTCTACTCGCTCGGTCAACTCCAGATCCAGTGACGAGGCATTGTGTGGTTTGATATTTTCGTAATGAGCCGCTCTTCCAGTGATCAATCGATAAAAGCGACCTCCTTGGTGCACCTCTGTTATCTGAAACGGACCACGCCATTTCTTTAAAAATTTCTTGGTTCCTTTTGGTGGAATCACTTCCTGGAACACCCAGACGTAGTCGCCAACTGAGTAGGCTTTTGCATCGGCCGTCCTTTCATCAAACCTCCTTTTTTGTCTAATTTGCGCCTGTTGCGTGTTCCTCCTGCATAAGTCATTGAGGTCCTGCTGTCTTTTAATAACATCCCGCACGTACGTTTGCGGTGCTGTTCTCTTCCCCTCATATTCAGGGTAGAAAAACGTCAACGGAAGCGCTTTTTCGTGACTCGTTAGCATCATGTGCGGACTTATTCCCGTGGTGGAATGCTCCGTGCTGTTGTAAGCACGCATCACTTGCGGCAAGTGCTTGTCCCAGTCATCCATGTAGCGCGAGCAATAGACTCTCAGCATGGATACCAGTGTGCGATTTTGCCTCTCGACTAGGCCATTCGTTTGCGGGTGATAAGTGGTCGAGTGGGCCTGCGCTACCTGCGACCTTTTCATTAACTCCTTCGTGAAATCACCAACGAATGCTTTGCCATTGTCCGATTGGAATGTGATGGGGCAGCCATGCCTCGCTATCCACACATTTATCAAATGATCGCATGTTTCTTCCGCCGATGCTGTGATGCAGGGTGCTGTCTCCGCATAATTCGTAAAGTGGTCGATCATTACCAGCACCTGATTATAGCTTGTTGCTGTCATGCAGATTTTCTGATGATCAATTTGCACCACTTCGTTGAATCCCGACGACTCTATTGACTGTAGGGGGAACCTTAGTTTCCTGGGATCCTTCGCCTGCTGACATGACAGTCATGCGGCGATCCACTTCTCACAAGCCTTCTTCAATCCCGGCCATTCGAATCGTTTCTGTATCCTGTTGTACACTTTGTCCACGCCCTGATGGCCCATCTGATCATGTGAGCGAAAGAGCAATTCGGTCTGGTGCAACTGTGGTAACACTATCGAATTGTATTTATGAAGGACCTTTTCCTCCTCTTTATGTTTACAAGCTACGATCTTTACGTTAACAAGTCTTTTCTCTTCAGGTAGAATTGCTTCAAGATCTTGTAGCTGTCTTCTTCCAAGTCTCCCTTTCCAGGTGCTCCATTCTCGATCCATCTCTTCAGACTGCTCGTCATTCTATCATTTCGTTGAGCCCTTAGGAGATCCGACAGCCTGTACCTGGCTTTCAAATACGTCTTTACCACGTTCATTTGCCCACTCATTATTTCCGGAGCATGAGCGTCGTCCATCAACTTGACACACCATATATTTTTCAAAGGCGTCGCTTCCTGCACAGATGGTTCCAGATTGGTACGGACGACCGTACCATTAGGCAGCAATCTGGTTGGGCGTTTCGAAACTGCTATCAGCTCGAGCTCATCTGCGGCATTATCTACCACAGTGCCCTCTTCATCTGAGGTGTACCTGTCCCTGTCTGGATCCTGATGCGTTTCTCGGTCCAGCCCGCGCTGCTTCCAGTCTACCAACAAGGAGTGGATTACGATCTCCGACATATCGGAATTGGAAGTTGTTTCAGATGTGTTGTCCCAGGACTGGGATCTCGAGTCAACACATGAGCCGACTGATTCCCCAACATCATATTCCAAGTTGTCTGAGATGTTTCTCGACTCCCCGGACAAAACTCTGTCCATTGGTCGCTTTGAATCCGACTCCCCGGACGAAATTCTGCCCCTAGGTGGTCTCGTCAACCTCTCCCCGGACAAGTCGTCCTGCACGGGCTCAAAGGTGTCAGACTCCTCAGACAAGTCGTCCTTGACGGGCTCGAAGATATCAGACTCCCCGGACATTGTCTCGTCCCCGGACGAACAATCTGGGCTCGGCTCGTATTCTTCTCTTGCATCCGTGAAATGCACTTTCCTCGCGAAGCTAGATCTCGACTTGATCCTGACTTCCTCAGTGGCTTGGGTCTGATTCAGTGTCCCATGTTCAGTGAACGAAGTTCTCAACAAGACCTCCTTCGGCATCGAGCTCACCAGCTGGTTGACTATCGACCTGCAATCCCGTTCAACACCTCGGCTACGAATGGACACTGGCCTCTTCTCTGTTCTCTAAGTGACAGTCAACCGCTGCATGGTCTCCATCCACTCACGATCATGCCTATCCTCTTCCCTGTCCAACAAGTCACGGAGCTTCCCATTGACGTCCGGCACCACGTTCACCGTCCTGTTCAATAGAGCCATACTGATTATACCCAGCCTGGTAAGTTCTTGCTGTACCAAATTGGATCGGACTAGCAGATCCAACGGAACGGGCTCGCCTCTGGCTAAAACTTTTATCTCCGCGGCCGTCTCCACTGGAAGGTCAGGGTGTCCGGGTACAGGATGCCCTGACTTGTCTAACCACCTAGTAGGTGGCAGTTTGTCGTAGGTTTCCTTGTCCAGAAATGAAAACCCGTCTTTGATTTCCGATTGGTTAGCCTGCTTCTCCTCGAGGCGCTCATAGAATTCTGTCTTTTTACTGAGGCTATCTGCGTTCTGGTGCTTGTCACGGGTACGGTGATCTCTGATCATGTGGTATCCATCCAGGCGCACGATCCAACGACCAATATAACTTTGGTTCATCGAATAGGTTTTCAGCCAGGCAAGGGCACGATTATCCACACGTAACTTGAAGGGAGCACTCCCCAAGTAGGCCCTGTATTTTTCCACGAAAGTGATCACCGCGAACATCTCCGCTTTTGGTGCGCCGTACTTCATCTCAGTATCACTCAGGAATTTACTCCCCTAGGCTATCGGACGAAGAACCGTTCTCTCGTTCCACTCCTGCTCCTGGTGAAGTATGCCCCGATATCGCAACCACTGATGCATCCGTGTCCAGCACGAACATCCCCTTCTCTGTTGGCATGCCGAGGACCGGTGCCTCGCAAAGTTCACGTTTGATGTTCTCAAATGAAACTTGTGCCTCATCAGTCCAAGTGAACTTTTTGCCCTTGTTTCTCATCAACCGCTGCATGGGGTATATTTTGTCAGCATAACCCTTGATGAACTCTCGATAATAATTAGCGAATCCCAAAAAACTCATCAGCTGTGTATCTGTTTTAGGTGCCTTCCAGGTCAACACCGCTTCAACCGCTTCAGGATCTGGTCGCACTCCATGTTTATCCACCAGGCGGCCCAGATACTTTATGGAATCTCTGAGGATTTCACACTTACAGGGTTTACATTTCAGACCCGCTTGCTTCATACAAGAAAACACCTCATCCAACCTCTCTATGTGGTCTTCTAAGGTTGGTGTTGCAATCACGACATCATCGACATAACACATGATGAGATTCCCGTATTTCTTAGTGACGCTCGTGAGTGCCTGGGCCATCAGTCGTTGGAATGTGGCCGTTGCGTTGCACAATCCGAACGGCATCCTCTTCCACTGGAACAATCCCAGCTCGCACGCGAAGCCTGTTTTTTCTCGATCTTGCTTTCGGAGTGGCACTTGCCAGAACGCAGAGCCCAAATCTAACGTCGTGAAGAACTTCGCGTCGCCCAGCTTGGATAGGCTCTCATCGATGCGGGGAATCGGGTATGCGTCCTTTATAGTCACTAGGTTCAGATAACGGAAATCACAACAAAACCTGAGTTGTCCCCCTTTCTTTTTCGCCATGACCACGCCACAAGCCCACGGGACTTCGACGGCTCGATCATGTCATACTCCATTAACATCTCGATTTCCTTCCTACACGCTTCGCGATTTCTGTGAGGGGTCATTATCCTCGCCCCTTTCCTATGAGGTACCGAGCCCTCTTCTATCTCAATCTCATGTTCTACAAAATTACAGCAACCTATGTCGGCCTTATGTTTCGAAAAAACGTCTGCGTTCCGACTTAGCACCGCCCTGAGCGAATCTAGTTCCTTGTCTGATATTTTACCCTTCAAATGTTCTATCTCAGGTAGGACCGGTTTATTCGCTGCTTACTCTGTTTCTGTCGGCCTCTTGGGAAAGTTGGAACAACTAGACAGCCCATCATCTGTTTCCGACTTCATTGAAAACAATTTCCTAGAAGATTTCAATTCAGTTACTCTCTTCATTATACATTCTTGGTTCGCATGCAATGGAAATTTAGTTACATCAAACTTTTTCAAGTTCTCCACACTCTGAAAGTCTGTGTTCAGAGGCAAAGCACAGCCACGTTTCTTTCTCCTCTGTATTGTCACTGTTGTTGCTTCTGTGTTCAACAACACACTCACAGACAGTCCGCTCTGAGTGAGTGGGAAGCTTCTTCCTAAAATAGCCGAGCTTTTACTGTTTGGATTTGGTACCAGACACACCTGTCTGTCATTGCTGAGTTCATTCAAGTTCCTCTTCCTAAACGTCGCTACTACGGTTTGGTTTGGTTTTAATCTAACTTTTCGATCCAGAAAAATCGGCACCTTGGCCTGGTTAATCAAGATCTTATTAAGGGGTTTCTTTTCATACTTTCTCTCAGGATCCTTGATCCTAATCAACCCATCACTGAGATCGATCGTGACGTCAAAGTTGCGTACGAAGTCCCTTCCTAAGATGAACTGATCGGATTCGTCTAAAATTTCCACTACTAGGAAGCTCATCCAAAGATGTCTTCCTCCGAGCTGCAGTGAAATGATCGGGGTTTGTCCAGTCACATAGATCGCTTCCTGATTGGCAGCTGCCAACCTGATGTTTGTCGGTAAGAGATCCGACCTCTCGAAACCCATGTCGGTCCAAGTTTTGACTGGCATGACACTAACCACTGCTCCCGTGTCTAGCAGTCCCTTTACTGAAAGTTGTCTGCCTTGCACGTCCAGCACGTGTGCGGCCAGATCGGCCTCGTAACCTATGTGCACCGCATCTTGTTCGAGCATGGCGTTGAGTCCGATTCGTCTAACCTTCAGTTCTTCTTGACCAATGTATATTCGGCCAATCTGATCGTTCGCATCAGTTATGTGCGCTTTTGTGTAGATATTGATGCCATCCACATTCATTAGAATCGGGTATGGGCCATGGACATCGATGTAATGTCCATCCACTTTCATCAGCCTCGGACCTCCTGTTGTGAGCAGCGCTCGCACTGCGCTGGAGTCCAGTTTGGGATCTTTCTCCTTCAGGTAGTCTGCATAAATGTCCAGGTGGACTAAAGTAATCTCGGATGGTTCACTCAAGTTCTTGACCACCTGGTGCCCTGCGACTGAGATAATGGACATTATCTTCGTCCCCTCCTTCGTCATGCCAAAAGTTCTCCCAGATATAACGTTCAGTTTTAGTCCCTGCTTCCTGGGTTCCTCTTTGTCTTCTATTTTCGTCGTTTTACCCAGAATATTAAAACTTTTCCGAAATCTCCAGCTCCGACCTTACCCATTGCTCCACTTCTTTCTTGGCTAGCTCCTGTTTGACATTCTGCAACGCTGTCCTTGCCGCCAGACCGTAATCCACCTTGAGTGGGCTAGCCGACTCTGCCTCCAGGTTCGAGGCTACCACCTCGTCAGGCAGTGTCTTTATCTTCTTAGTCGTAAAGGTGCTTGGTGTTGTCTCCTTTCTCCGAGACTCGGCCTCGTTCATTAGACGTGCTCGACTGGCCTTGACACCCGAATTCGTGGCGGGTATGTTTCGCGTCCGCCACTGCATCCCAAAACTGAGTGCAATCCGTCTTGAAGTGTCCTTCCAAATTACAGAAGGAGCACCTCGGACCATATTTCATGATGAGCCTTCTGACGTACTCTTCGTGATCCTCGTTGGTCGCGTCGACGTCGTCGAGAAAGTAGCCTATTGCCCTATGTTTGTATGCAGAACACGCGGAAACGTGATGGTCGATCGAACCACAATTCGCACAAGACCTCCTCTTATCCATGTCATCGCGAGGTTTGTACCAACTGGAGTTCACACCAGTGTTTGTCCCGCTATAGTTACCATAATTGCTGTAACGGTTTTGCGCTCTCGGTTTTATGAGTAAATACTCGCGTAACTTCATACGCAAATCATCGGGCGTGGGTACCTGGTCAAGTGACAGGGTGAAGTGTGTGGCCAACATCGTTTTCAACTCCTCACTCTTTAATCCGTCCATGAACTTCGAAGCAATCGCCAAGTTTCGCTCGGATATTCTCTCATCGGTATTGCTTCTCCTCCTAAGCAATTCAAGGTCGTCCAAAAATTTGTCTATGGATTCCTCATCTCTTTGACACCTCTTTTTGAACTTCACCATAGCCTGGTGCCCTTGTACTCCAGAGCCGAAACGATTCAGCAGGATGTCGAAGATCTTGCGAGCGCTGTCTCTCTCATTGGCCCTTTTCATTGGCTCTTTGTATGATTTCGACTTTTTCAGTGTCCTTCTTGACCTCTCTCCTCTCTCGGTTGACTTCGAGATTTTGGTGATGAATGTCTCGAGAGATCTGTTCAGAGGCTCAAACATCGAGGCATACATCGTCGTGTCCTGTGAGACTGTAGTCAGATCTGGCACTGAACTGACTTGTGGCACAGTTGGCAACCTTGTCTCCGGAGTAGCATCTGCCTCCGGCGGGACTGGATTCGTCCAGCCAGGCCTCGACGGGGCTGCCCTTGGCCGCTCCCTATTCCTAGGTTCGTAGTTCGTTCTCGAGCTTTGCTGGGCCCTGGCATAGCTGCCCGTACCATCTCCATCATTCGCATGGCGTGAGCGCTCCCTTGGGTTGGAACGCTCCTCCCAATTGCTCCCATTCAAGATCGCGTCAAGCTTCCGCATCATTAAGTCAGATTTGGCATCTAACCTTTTTTCCAGGCTAGTCATCGTGTGGGCGTAGGTACTATCATGATCGTTCAACAATCGCTCGATCTCTCTCGTCATCCTAGCCTCTCTTTCCTCTGATTCCTTGTTTGCCTGTGCCAGGCTCTCCGCCGGGCATTGATCGGTGTTGCGAATCAATTGAGCCTGATCAACCCTCGCCTGCGACTTCACGTGCGTTAGTTCATCTCTCAAATTCTCCCGACCCTGGTGAGCTCTCTCGTCAACTTGATCTATTCTCTTGGTCATGTCGCGTCTCAGTTCATCCAGACCATTCATCACACCAGCGAACATGTCACTTATATCGCCAGTTGCCCCAATGGCGGGGTTAGCCCCAGAGAAGATGAGGTGAACTGCGGCTGCAGCCTGGTTTTTGATTGACGCACCGCCTTTTTGCTTGCTCATCGACTTCATCAATCTGTCGAACGTTGATGACGCTCCCATCGTTTATCCCATCTGACATGGCCTGTTCGGCGAGGCGGTCGACGCCTTCCTGCTCATGTCGTTTCTTGGGCACGGTGTGAATTTCATGTCCGGATGGGTTATCTCTCATCGTACAAAGAATTCCATGCGTTACCATGCGCTCATCGTACAAAGAATTCCAGCTCTTCTTGGCCTTCGAACCCGGTTGTTCTTCACTCGGGCTTATGCTCGACATCATCGCGTTGTTGCTCTGCTTGGCCAGAGATGAGTGGGTGTTAGCTGGTATGTGAAAATTCTCTTCTCCACCTATGACTCTTGGTCTCCGATTTGGACATTCCCCCTGATTAACACTTCCTCTCGCGGCTCGACCTCGGAACGATGCGAGGTCTCCTCCGTCCTCTCAACTTCCTCCTGCTCGAGGTCCTCGTTCGGCTCAAAGTCGGGTCGAATAAGGCGTCCGTTCTCCTTCGTCAAAGGGTGTCCACAAGCGTCTCGCTCGCGGGTCCGGCCTCGGCGCTCCGCCCTTGATTGCCATCGAGGTTTTTCTCGCTCCTTAGTTTCATTTCGCTCACTGAAAAATCAGGTTGACCTTTAGTCGATTCGTTTTCAGCAAACACGTCGGAAGCGCTGCTAAACGAGGACTGGCTACGCCTAGTTTTAAATTTTCGCGTGCTTCCCTTGCTCAGCCTGGGAATCTTAGTAGTCGATCCTAACAAGTCCCTGCGCTGCATACTTTGTGGCAAATAACAATATTCTTATAATTTAAAGGCGATGCACACGTACCGCAACAAGTTCAAGTTAAATTACTTAACGCTGCCTCTTCGATCTCGTAAGTGTCAAAAATGTCCTCTTAGATTTCTCAATGACAATCTTAGTGACTCAGCTAAAGTTACACACACAGGGCCTACTCAGTATTGATATAATGCTAACTCAACCCTGTTGTATAGTATTACGGTATCACAAAATTTTCACAAGATATAATCAATACACAAAAACACAATTGATAATCAGATAAGAATATCCTACAAGTGACAGCGACCTTTCGTCTGTATCAATCTTACCGCCACACTCTTATCAAGTCACTGCTTTGTTAAAATCAAACAATCTTTGGTAAAAAGCAGTGATGATTCCGAAACAGATCCAATAAAACTTAGTCTTGAGAAAAAGACCTCCCTCAATCGGAACGATCCGAAAGAACCGAAGCCCATAGGACACAGTCTTCTCAAGTGGGTGTGTATTTGCCTAATACACCCACCGAGGTCTTTTTTTAGGTGTCCTGCGATTGCCCGAGCTGTCCTATTAAGTAGCTCAAGGCAACCACACAACCAAAATCACAATAAAAAAAATTTGGTTCGGGTACTTCTGATACACCCGATCTAGAACCCAAAGTTGATCACGAATTTTCCGGTCAAAATGGGCTCCTATGATCCTAATAAGCACGCCTAATATCCTAATATGATCTTAATTAAATGGATATTTTCCGTTTCCCAAATTGCCACTGAAGGTTTCCTCAAGTTTCTAACAAGAAGGGTTGTTAGGAGGTTTAAGTCACTCCAGAGGGTTACTTCGGAGGGTTGTTAAGACACTTAGCCTACTCGGAAGGTTACTTCGGAGGGTACCTTAGTCACCCAAGAAACTTCGGAGGGTCCCCCTTAACTCACTAAGGAGGGTCAATAAGAGGCTTATGTGCTCTGGAGGGTTACTTCGGAGGGTTCTTCCAAAATTTTCAAATTTTTGAAAATGGCTTCAACTAGCTTAAGAAAGCGTCAAAACAAGCTAAATTCCCTATGGGGTGTTGTTTTTTAACTTCTTCGGAGGGTCTCGTGGAAAATCTCCACTAAGGAGGGTTGCTAAAGGGCTTAAGTCACTCCGGAGGGTTACTCCGGAGGGTTCCGCAAAAAATCAGGGAAGAAGGGTTAATTTACTGCAATAAAGCCTCTGAATGCGGTGCAACTTTATTACGACCAGGTTGGTTGATACGGTCAACCTTCCCAGCAGGATAAAAAGGTGTTTTGATAAAATTTTCTGCCGCTCGGAGGGTTACCTATAATTTGGACCCTCCGAACCAACAAATTCTAAAAAAATTTTCTTTTCCGAGATTATCAACCCAAAAACGGTTGCGGTCCGGAAAAGTGGTCCGAAACGTCGACTTATGGTACCAAAATTATCCCAATCGGTTGGCTAGTCTTTGAGAAATTGCCAAAAACGTGTTTGTCCAAATGGCCTTTTTTCACCACTTATATAGGTTCTGAGAAACTTTTCCGCAATTCCGCAGTGCCTAAAATAATTGAAACGAGCGTAGTAGCCCTGTACGGCACTGGAATTATGCAAAAAACCGGACCGAATTGGTTTGGGAGACAAAATTTTGGCCAATAACTATCAGATTTGGACCCTCCGATTCCTTCCTTTTCCAATCCTTAAGTCGTTAGCTCTATCCACGGAGCTAATTGGAGGGTTACTCAAGAATTTTTCTGGCAGCCGAGCACGTTATGCCAGCACGCTCCTAAAACAAAAAACTTTACTGCTCCAACTCCAAAAACTCAAAAACTCGATCTCCAAAACAGATGCCAAAATTCAGAAAAATTATCGAAATTTTGATCGAAAAATTTTGGTTTTTCCAACTTTTACTCAGTCTTTTCTCACGCTGTTTCTTTAGTTATGGGGGATCGAACTAGGTAGCTACTCCCTATATAAAAACTTTTGCTGTTCGGAAAGTGCTCGGATATCCAAAAATTTAGGGGTCTATAGTTTGTCGAAAATCAGTAATTTTCGACGAAATTTGGGTGTTTCTTGGGTCTAATTAGGAGATAAGTAATATATATATAAGGATAATAACCTATTAGTAGTCGTTAATGAATAGAACTATACCCTCCTTTGCACCAAAATACCCGAATTAAGACCCTTAACTCGGAAATTTGTAATCGATGGGAGGGTAACAATCGGACCACGCCAATCTTGCCCCCCACCACTTAATTTTGATGATATAGTGCCCGAACGATACTAAAATTGTTTCAACGACACCCAACAGTCGTTGTGGATGTTGTCCCCTTATGTCCTTGTTGAGTGTGGAACACGTCGTCAGCTTGCCATCCTACCCTCCGGCCACCGGCAAAATCACCATTAACGTGCTTAAATACTCAAATTACACTCAAGGGAGGGTATCCAACCCTTCACCAAAACACACAATCTTTCTATCAGAAATGATATAAATCAATCTGAAAACAACCAACAAATAGGAAGGTCAGATCACATCTCGTCCGGAAATAACATATAAACTGTCACTTTGTGTTTTTTAATGTTTTTTGGTCTTTTTTGGATTTTTTTACTGTTTTTTGTACTTTTTTTGTTTTCAAATAAAATTGTTTTTGCTTTTTCTTGGTTATACACCATTTTTGTTTGATTTTACGCTCTCTCTTTAATTGTTTTTGGTCCTGGACCTCGGGACAGGCGGGCTCTAGATTTCCCACCTAACCCTCCGGCCCCCGGAGTTTTCGATCTTAACTAAGTTAAAAAGATAAATAGTACTAGGCGGAGGGTACGCACCTTCCCCCCAGTACAATAACGGTCATTAAGGCCTCTAACTCGGGCTTACGACCGGAGCCGAGGGTTCGTCGCTGAAACGCTTGCTGATCATGATGATCTTATGCCTTTGACAGGCCCACCCAGGAGCGCCATAAAAACGTCTATGTAACATTCGCCAAATACTACACAGCGACGGAGAGTAGAAAAAGTACCAATTAACGACTGGCAGGCGTCAGTTACCTTAATTCCTACTCGTTTTTCACCGTCTCGACCTTGTGAGTTG